>NW_026922389.1:0-19781 GCF_032062105.1 Saccostrea cuccullata | reverse complement strand
AAAAAAAGTATAGAATTCAAAGATCTTTCAAATGATACCTCAAAAAAATGGCTAGCCCCTTAAATCAGGGGCCGAGAGGGGGCCGGATGTTTTTCCTTTATATCTCAAAAAGTATTGAGAATTTGTAATACGTCAAAGAAGCAAAGTTGTTCAAAAGGTCGAGTTTAATCTATTGAAGTCGTCAAAATACGTCCGGCGACGTCACTTCCCGTCAAACCGGAAGTAGTCGGAAAACGCGTATTTTTGACGTTGTTGACATGTTTTTGGGTAACATATCTCACTGGGAGCAAAAATATTAATTTTCCGTCAGTCGTCATCACTTCCGGTCAAACCGGAAGTAGCAGAAAATGGCTTATCTTTGCATTAATTAACATGGTTTAGAGGATTTAAACCATCTTAGGGCATTATTACTCATTTTACTAAAATATGAAAGTTACTTCCGGTCAAACAGGACGGAAGACCTACTCGTTGCTTTGCAACAAGCTTTGCTCTAGTTATTTTTCCCTTTTCATAGTACACGAGATTTCTCGGAAACTTCTGGACCGATTTCAATGATTTTTTCAGGAATGATGCATTGTTTTAATATCTCTAGACTTTTTTTTCATTTTTCAAAAAATCACTTCCGGTCGCATTTTTTTCCCCTATTTTCCCTTTTAAATTTGTCATTTTGTCCACGCATCTTCTTGTAAACCACTCAAGACTGAATCACGATATT
The DNA here is from genome assembly GCF_032062105.1 of Saccostrea cuccullata. Classification (NCBI taxonomy): domain Eukaryota; kingdom Metazoa; phylum Mollusca; class Bivalvia; order Ostreida; family Ostreidae; genus Saccostrea; species Saccostrea cuccullata. Next base: position 19,066 of record NW_026922389.1, on the reverse strand, counting down.
TTCAGGGATGATAAAACATCTCTTTATTTTATGTATTACGTCTTTTAATTTGGCATCCGTCACTTCCGGTGGACACAGGAAGTGATGTTTAATTTCAAGATTTTTTGAAAAATTTAACCGTCTTGAATAAAGGCAAATAAAACTTATGTTTACATTTACAATCGTCAACAAAAAGCATCGATTGGAAGTACTTCCGGTTTATACCGGAAGTTGACGAAAAATTCAACGTTCTCTCTTGAATCAGAAGAAATAGAAAAAATGGTCTAATTTGAGTTTTTTCTGGTCTTTCGGTTTTGATGTCAGCCAGAAATGAAGCCTGAATTGTCGAAAGTCGTCAAATAACGTTACTTCCGGCAAAACTGGAAGTAGTCAGCAATCGCAATTTTTTTGCGGTTTTCGACATGTTTTGGTTAATTTATGGCACTAAAAGCATCAAACCAAATTTCTCATCCCTCAAAATCACTTCCGGACAAAGTGGAACTAGCAAAAAATAGCTTATTTTAAGGTTTTGAAGCAAAATTGAAATAATAAAGTCAGTCAATATTGGTATATTACCATGATTACGAAAAAGTTTGACTGAAATAATTTCGAACTGACTAAATCTTGTCATTTGATATAAAAAGAAACAAACTCAAAGCTATATTTAATTGTTTTTTTTTTATAAAACAAATATATGAGAATCCTTACAGGATCAAGTTGTCTACTATAGGCAGACTTTACTGGGCCTCTTGCACAGTTTTAAGTTGAAAGATATAGTTTTGATTCTGTGATTCTCTGTTTTCTATTTATTCAAATAATTCAATTCTTGTTGTATGTACACAACAAAAGGTAAAATCAAAATGTTTTCTTTTTCTGCATTAGTATCAAGGAAGTCTTTTTCGGGATCTCGTTTGTAAACAACGCACGGCATTGTGGGAAATGGGAACGATACATAATACTTAAAACCTGTATGATCTGGATCAAAATTGTCGGTAAAATTTCCAAACAAATGAATTTTTGTATAGCATAATGCATCCTAGTCGAAAAGTCTTTGATTAAGTCGTTTAAAGTACTCAATACTTTATCACTTAATTTAAAATAAAACATCAGGTAAATATCAGGTCTTTAGTATATCCGGGTTTTAGTGTGTCCCATCGAAATAGGACACGATGTTGTTTGCAGAAGGATAAAACGTACGCTGAACTAGGACCTTAGGTCCCCCGCGCAGTTCACGTCTATCGGGTCTGTTTACTCCGCTACAAAATGTAGTGCGCTGCATACGTAAAGTGAAAATAGAATAAATCGTAATACTGTGAAGCCTTTTCAGTGTAAAAAAAAAACAACAGAAAATTTATTTTTGTCAAGGGAATAACCATCTGTGTAGGTATTAGAAAACAACGAGGAGGAGGGGGGTTGCTGAGCAACATTAACTGCAATATTATAAGACATATGATATATTAGAGTTTAACATTTATGGATTATGTTGGGTGACCTGTGGTCTCCCCTATGATTTTATTATTCCATGTAAGGTTATAGTATCTATATAACACAGTGCCTAACCTCTGATCTCCTTACTAATAGTAAGCGACTCAGAGTAAACGACGTACGTCCAGTCTCTGCATTCGCAGATCTCTAACAAGCAGGGTGTGTGTGTGTGAAGATTTTGCCCCCTAGCACACCCTTTTCATTTCGCACGGACTTTTCACCAATCCTTTAACATAATGGAATAATTATTTGTTAATAAATTATTTAATGTCTCTTTTGTCTTCCTTATCAGGTCATGCTTAAATAGGCGACCTCATCACTTTCACATTCTTTGCCGGAAATCCCTGATTTTTATTTATCTTACAAAGAAGATGTACACCCTGTATTACAAAGTTTGGGGCTGCATGGAGTTCTCCTCCCCTTTCCCTGGAATTAACACATCAAATTCATAAACCCATCAAAACTACATTAAAAAGAGGAAATGAAATTTAAAAAATGTACCAATTGTTATTTAACTTTGGGATACATATACTGTATTTGAAGACAAGCAAGTTGACTAATCCTCAAAATTCCAATTACATACATGTACATTTAGAGAATTCGGAGAAGCACTTTTTCCTCGGTCAAAAAATTAGGGTCGCAATTCTTTTTTTGAGAGGATTTGAAAAATAATTCTACACATACCATGATTTTAAATTATTGCCTACTTACAACTTTCAATAACATCGTAATAATGTACAACATAAGATTACCTTTGTCTCATTCATATACTACTATTTGTGAAGTATGAAATCCTTATTGATGGACAATATAAGACTTCCGCTTGTTTCCATAATCTTTATGCAAATACCAGAGGTAATAAAAAGTTAATAAGACCAGAGGTCATTTTATATCGTACATCTTTAGAGCGACCATAGGTCACCTTATATTGTACATCAAAAGGGAGACCAGATGTCAAATTCTGTTTTACATCATATGGGGGACCAGATTATTTTGTACATCAGTAAGGGGACCAGAGGTAACCTTATATTGTATATCAGTAGGGGGACCATAGGATATCTTATATTGTACATCAGTAGGGGGACCAGGGATCACCTTATATTGTACATCAGTAGGGGGACCAGAGGCCACCTTATTTTGTACATCAGTAGGGGGACCAGAGGTAACCTTATATTGTATATCAGTAGGGGGACCATAGGATACCTTATATTGTACATCAGTAGGGGCACCAGGGATCACCTTATATTGTACATAAGTAGGGGGACCAGAGGTCACCTTAAATTGAATAACAGTAGGGGGACCAGAGGAAACCTTATAATGCACTTTACATAAGAAGGGGGAACAAAAATTATCTTACATTCTAAATCAGTAGGGAGACCAGTAATCATCTTATTTGTACATCAGTAGGGGGCCCAGAGGACACCTTATATTGTACATCAGTATGGGGGACAGAGCCTTCAGTTCAGTTTTAACGTTCAATACTAGGTGGACCAGAGGTAAACTAATATCGTACATCAATAGGTTGACCAAAGGTCACCTTATCTGTTGTTTCATTATGGAGACTAATGGTCATCTTTATATCGTACAACAGAAAGGGGACCATAGGTCACCTTATACTGTACAAGATCAGACGTCAGATTATATTGTACATCATAAGGGTAAACGGAGGTCACCTTATACATCAATAGGGGGTCAGAGGTCACCCTATGTTGTAGATCATTATGAGGACCTTAGGTCACTCTATATTTTAAATCACAAGGGGTACCAGAGGTCACCTTGTATTGTACATAAATAGGGAGACCAGTGGTCCCCTTTGTTGTACATTTTTAAAGAATTCAGACATAAAAAATTATATGAATGCAGAGAGATAAAGCATCAACGATTCTAGACCCGTCTTAACCAACAGACACCTAAAAAGAAAACAAGGGCGGACCAGAGGGTACAGATAAAATGCATATAAACCCCTCAGCCTCTTTAATGAATTTAAACTTTACAGTTTATATAGCCCCACCGTAACACCGGAACCTCTGACCTTTGGGTCACGAATTTCAAAACTTTGGAGAGAATAGTACCCTTCCTCATCACAACTTTGCATGTAGTTAGTTTGTTTAATATCTAGTGGCAGAGGGAAATATTTTCAAAGAATAAATGCATTTCATAATTATTATTATTGTCGTTATGGGTATTTCCTGTTTGAACAGAGTGGTGGATCTGTGTGGTTTTTATGTCACGTGACATGGTCATATAAATAGCAGGTGCGTGCTTAAAAAGTTACTCTACCGCTCGTACAGAACGTGTAAGGAATGGAAACCAGTAAATTAGGCACACACACACACATATATGTATGTATATAAGTATTATTTAATGATTGAAATGAATACAAATGTGTTAAATTTGTAATAAACGTTCTGAGGAGCAGCATTCCATACATATGAGTTGATAATTCTTTCAATACAGAATAAAAAATATAATTAATTTATATTTGGACAAACGAAGTGAGAGAGATTATAAATTAATATAAATTTTATAGCCCTGTCCTAACCCCAGGGCCCCTGACCCTGGGACAATGAATTTCACAATTTTGGTATGGAGTCAATGCTTATAATAATTATGACAACAGTTCGACGGCTTGATGTTAATGAGTAAAGGAGATTTTTAAAGATTTCATCAATTGTAGTAATTTCGCCCAAACTGTCTTGCCTTTGGGGGTGGAGGGTAGGGACCATGAATTAAAAAATCTCCCCTTCACCCATAGATGCTTTATGCCAAAATTGTTTGTAAATGGTTGAGGGATTACAGAGAAAAGCTGAAAATGTTCGAATGTAATCGCACAATGCACAGCGCACGAGGCCAGAAAAAAAGCAACTGATAGCTATAAGTCACATGCGTTGATTCAGGTGACCAAATAAGGAGTCCTTTATTCTCAATATTTATGTAAAATATTAGATGTCTTCTGGTCTCTCTGTTGACTTACAATATAATATTATAAGATGACCTCTGGTCTTCTTATTGATGTAAAATATAAAGTGTCTTCCGGTTTCTTCATTGTCGTTCAAAATAGTGTTATCATTAATTTTAATGATGTACAATATAATGTGACCTCTTGTCCCCCTACTGATGTACAAATTACGAGGGTTGTTCAATAAATAATGTCCTGAACTGTATGATATATAATACTAAGCTTGACTTTTTCGCATTATTGCATCTTTAATGAATTTATAACAATTGATGTGACTACTTTTCATCACATAGTTTAACTGTGAGAAGCTGGAAAACAAGGGTATTCGAGACACTGCATTAAAAATGAATTGTAAAGAATCAGTAAACTAAAGTAAAATTAAACTGTCCATTAAAGTTGCTGTAAAACTTGTTAAGAATCCCGAAGAAATACTCACTGAAATATGTAAAAATTTACCTCAATCAATGTTTGTTTTATAGACATTTGAGCAGGTGGATTTCACTGATAGAATATATATAATGGGCATCAAAAATGGATACCGTACTTGCAAACAAAAATTAAACAAATAATGTACTGTTTGCCAAATTTCAACAAATATTCACTGATGGTGTATGATTGACTATACGACACATAGCAAAGAATGGAAGCGTACAAGGTGAGGACAATCCCCCGCTCTGAAAAAAAGCCATTTCTCAATTCGAAAAGTAGTATTTTTTCAAAATTTTATGGTTTATATCATCTTTTACATATCAAATTCTGTATTTCATTGTTTTAATAATTTAGGAATAATTTATTTTTTATTCATGTTTTTATGACATTTGAAAAAAAAAAAAGAAGAAGAAAAAGCTTCATGTATGATTCGAACTCTCTTCATAGCTGAGGTTTAGTCCAAGACCAACCGCTTTAACCACTACGCTACGAAGTATATGTACTATTGACGTATTTCAGTGTGATTTAAATGGACGGGTTTGTTAAAGCGGAAATTTTTTTCAGAAAAGTTCGATTTTCATATAGAATGGGTTCAGATTCCATTTTTTGGATAAATGAAATATATTTCACATTTGCATTTCCATCATTTAATTAAGCGTTCACGAAGAATGGAGACTTGACCCATTTATGTTCAAAATTCGTTTTTTATAGCTCTATTAAACCCATTTTCCACTAAATATCCTTAACTGTCAATTTTGAAATAAATATTATCAAATGATAAGTCGTTCAGAAAAATAAAATAATAAAATACTTAGTATTTTGAAGATGACATTACTGAGAACATGATTTTAGAAAAATATAGCTTTTTGTGAATTTTGAAAATTGAAAAACATTTTGTCTCAGAGCAGGGGATTGTACACGCCTTATACGCCCTCTTTCAAAATAGACATCATTTCGGGAGTAGTTCACACTGTTTTAAAAACGTTTGACAGAAAAAAAGCTTAGTACTCAAAAGTAACCCTTTCAAAAAAAAGGAGTGAAAACGACTGCGTATAAGAATATATGAACAATTATTAAAAATATCAGCAATTGTAGTTATCCACGTTTATTTGAATTTCAAACAGATAATTAAACTTGAATATGTTGCTTAAAACCCCCAAAACAAACTTTACAATAAGATGTACTTGACAAACAGCAAAGGTCTGAGAAGAGCAGAGAATTGCAAGAGCACAAAGATAGATTTATAGACAATTTTCTTAAATATTAATGGTCTTATTGTTCAAATTCGTATTAGGGGATGCAGTTTAATTTCTGGAGGAATCTAGAAAGCAATTTTTTTGGCAAAAAAATCAAAAGGTTAATGAGAATAAGGAATCCACAACATTAGATTTTTTCATGACAGCGTCCAAACCCGAAAGCCCTGAAGAGTAAAGGAGTCTTGGGGATAAACAAAAGTTAATGTTCATTCACATTAACAATATTCGCCACATCTTTCGCCATTTGACTTGTTCCATTTGCCAAACTTGAGAAAACGCCTTTCAGAAGGAAGAAACAAGTCCAGGAAATCATAGGATCTGCAATAATCCAGTATACACCGTACAAAGGTTCAAACCAGAAAATGAGTTCAAAAAACAATTGAAAATGAATCAGAAATTTGATAAAAAATGTAACTTACATGTGTTTTAATGAAAAGATAATTTTAGGTTAAATCATTATAACTAAATTATTGAAAAGCGACTTTTGTTTCTTTCCAAGCACCGAAGACATTATTTATAAAACGACCCTTGTATAAGGTGACCTACCGATGTACAATATCAGGTGTTCTCTGGTCCCCCTACTGATGTACAATATGAGGTGACCGCTAGTCCCCCTACTGATGTACAATATAAGGTGACCTCTGGTCCTCCTACTGATGTGCAATATAAAGTGGCCTCTGTTTCCCTTACTGATGTACAATATAAGGTGACATCTGGCCCCCTTCTGATGTACAATATGAGGTGACCTCTAGTCCTCCTACTGATGTATAATATGAGGTGACCGCTGGTCCCCTTACAGGTCCCCTACTGATGTACAATATGAGGTGACCTCTGGTCCCCCTACTGGTGTACAATATAAGGTGGCCTCTGGTCCTACTGATTCACAATATAAGGTGACCCCTGGTCCCCCTTCTGATGTACAATATAAAGTGTCCTCTGATCCCCTTACTGTTGTGCAATATAAGGTGACCTCTGGTCCCCCTTCTGATGTTCAATTAAAGGTGACCTCTGGTCCCCCTACTGATATACAATAAAAAGTGGCCTCAGGTCCCCCTACTGATGTACAATATAAGATGTCCTCTGGCCCCCTTCTAATATGCAATGTAAGGTGACCTCTGGTCCCCCTACTGATGTACAATATAAGGTGTCCTCTGGTCACCCTACTGATGTACAATATAAGGTGACCCCTGGTACCCCTGCTGATGATCAATATAAAGTGACCTCTCATCCCCTTACTGATGTACAATAAAAGGTGACCTCTCGTCCCCCTTCTGGTGTTAAATATAAGGTGACCTCTGGTCCCCATACAGATGTACAATATAAGATGACCTCTGGTCCCCCTTCTGATTTTAAATATAAGGTGACCCCTGGTCCCCCTGCTGATATACAATATAAAGTGGCCTCTGGTCCCTCCACTGATGTACAATATAAGGTGACCCCTGGTCCCCCTACTGATGTATGGTATAAGGTGACCTCTGGTCCCCCTTACTGATGAACAATATAAGGTAGCCTCTGGTCCCCCTACTGATGCACAATTTAAGGTGACCTCTGGTCCCCCTTCTGATGTACAATATAAGGTGATCTCTGGTCATCCTACTGATGTTAAATATAAGGTGACATCTGGTCCCCCTACTTATGTACAATATAAGGTGACCCTGGTCCCCCTACTGATGTATGGTATAAGGTGACCTCTGGTCCCCCTTACTGATGAACAATATAAGGTAGCCTCTTGTCCCCCTACTGATGCACAATTTAAGGTGACCTCTGGTCCCCCTTCTGATGTACAATATAAGGTGATCTCTGGTCATCCTACTGATGTTAAATATAAGGTGACATCTGGTCCCCCTACTTATGTACAATATAAGGTGACCTCTGGTCCTACTACTGATGTTCAATATAAGGTGACCTATGGTCCCTCTACTGATGTAAAGTACAATATTAGGTGACCACTAGTCCCCCGTACTAATGAAAAATATCGGGTGACCTCTGGTCCCCGTACTGATGTACTATATAAGGTGTCCTCTGGTCACCCGACTGATGTACATGTACAATATAAGATGACCCCTGGTACAACTGCTGATGATCAATATAAAGTGACCTCTCATCCCCTTACTGATGTACAATATAAGGTGACGTCTAGTCCCCTTTGTGGTGTTAAATATAAGGTGTCCTCTGGTCATCTTTCTGATGTTAAATATAAGGTGACCTCTGGTCCCCCTACTGGTGTACAATATAAGGTGACCCTAGGTACCCCTGCTGATGTACATATGTGACCTCTGGTCATCCTTCTGATGTTTAATATAAGGTGACCTCTGGTCCCCCCTAATTATGTACAATATAAGGTGAACTCTGTTCCTCCCACTGTTGTATAATATAAGGTGACCTCTGGTCCCCCTACTGATGTACAATATAAGGTGTCCTCTGGTCCCCTACAGATGTATGGTGTAAGGTGTCCTCTGGTCTTCTTATTGGTGTACAATATAAGGTGACCTCAGGTCCCTCTACTGATGTACAATACAATATTAAGTGACCACTAGTCCCAGTACTAATGTAAAATATCGGGTGACCTCTGGTCCCCTTACTGATGTACAATATAAGGTGTCCTCTCGTCCCCCTACTGATGTACAATGTAAGGTGACCTCTGCCCCCCTTACTTATGTACAATATAAGGTGTCCGCTGGTCCCCCTACAGATGTATAGTATAAGGTGTCCTCTGCCCCCCCCCCCCCCCCCCCCCGCCCTCCTACTGATGTACAATATAAGGTGTCCTCTCGTCCCCCTACTGATGTACAATATAAGGTGACCTCTGGACCCCCTACTGATGCACAATATAAGGTGACCTCTGGTCTCCCTACTGATGTACAATATAAGGTGTCCTCTGGTCCCTCTACTGATGTACAGTACAATATTAGGTTACCTGTAGTCCCCCTACTAATGTACAATATAGGGTGACCTCTGGTCCCCCAAATGATGTACATGTACGATATAAGGTATCCCCAGGTCCCCCTATTATGTGCAATAAAAGATTACCTTTGGACCCCTATTGATTTAAAATGTAAGGTGACCTATGATCCCTCTGATGATGTACAATATAAGGTGACCACTGGTCTCCCTAATGATGGTAAATATAAGTTGGCCTCTGGTCCCCCTACTGATGTACAATGTTAGGTGATCTTTGGTCCCCCTATTGATGTACAATATGGGGTTACCTCTGGTCACCCTTTATTACTTTCACGTTTCTGCTAATATATATATATATTAGAAAGTTGATCTTTATAAAGTTATAAATATGATTATTTTGGAGTAAGACAAAGAAAATTGTCTATCATATAAAATTCAATTACTATATAAGGTGACCTGAGGTCTCCATATTGATATCGATGAATTTACTTTTGTGCCTTTAATGCCTGAAGAGTTCCTAGAATGTTTTATTACTACGCAAAATGACGAACTATTTGCGGGGGACCCCATGTCCTAGTTCAGCGTACGTTTTATCCTTCTGCATGTTATCCGATTTATATACTCTTGTGTGAATTGTTTACGAGGAAATTCCGACTGTCACATTAACAATGATGAAGACCCTTGACTCTGTTTCGGACTTCCCAGTGATAATTGTATCGAGTGATGAAAGAGCTGACGGTGACATTTTAATGTATGATTGGCGTGGATCGTGAGAATGAAGGTAATAATTTTTTTATACCAAAAATTTACATTGCTATGGCAGCTTAGCTTAGAGCTGTGATATTTTTAGGTCTGGTACAATCACTAGATTTAGCTACGTAGCTTGATTTACCTACATAGCTTTATTTACCTACCTGAGGTAGCTTTATTTAGCTAACAACTCAATTTATTTCTATAAAAAAGCATTTTTCTCAGGGTGTGCTGAAAATATCCTTTTGATGCAGTGATCATTTTCAACTTTGAACTCATCTGAAAACAACTCAGAAAAAAATCATTCTTACAGAAATGTCTTTTTCTGCGCAATTGCAATTAAAGTTCTGAAAGTTTTGGGACTATGTATGACAGTTAGAACAGTTACTCCTTGAATGAAATGACAAAGAAGTCCAGTTCCGGTTAACACGATAATAGGTCAGTAATCATTCAGCACAATGTGAAGTAATCATACTCAGTCGAAATCCAGTCAAAGCGCCCCCTAATAAAACTGTCCCGGTCAAAGCGTCCCCTGATTTGGTCAAAGCGCCCCTTACCGAATTTTACAGTAAAATTATGTTACAAACCGCCCCCAAATATTGGTCAAAACGCCCCCCAAATATTGGTCAAAGCGTCCCCTGATTTTGGTCAAAGCGCCCCCTTACATTTTTTCTTAGAAAAAATCGTCTTGCAACCGTCCCCAAGCAATGGTCAAAACGTCCCCGATTTTGGTCAAAGCATCCCCTGATTTTGGTCAAGGCGCCCCCTAATATATTTTTACAAATGTTACGGAATAAAGCAATGGTCAAAACGTCCCCGACTTTGGTCAAAGCATCCCCTGATTTTAGTCTAGGCGCCCCCTAATATATTTTTACAAACATGTTACGGAATAAAACTGTTTTGTATTTATTATATTATCATTGTTTTGCAGTTACCCGAAAAAATTCTATAAGGGGGCGCTTTGACCAAATCAGGGGACATTTTGACCATTTCTTGGGGATCGACTCGAAACGTTTTTTTTTCCCTGTAAAATTATATTAGGGGGCGCTTTGACCAAAATCAGGTGGCGCTTTGACTAAAATCAGGGGACGCTTTGACCAAAATTTGGGGGCGGTATTTTTTTCTATGAAAATATGTTAGGGGACGCTTTGACCAAAATCATGGGGCGCATTGACTTAAATCAGGGGACGCTTTGACTAAAATCAGGGGACGCTTTGACCAATATTTGGGGGCAATATTTTTTCTATAAAAATATGTTAGGGGCGCTTTGACCAAAATCAGGGGGCGCTTTGACTAAAATCAGGGGACGCTTTGACCGTGACATTTTTATTAGGGGGCGCTTTGACTGGCTCCCACTCAGTCATGCCTCACCGCACGCATGAGAGAGAAGACAGTAATCAAACAATGGAATTACATGTTTTGCTCTAAATTGTCCAAACGCAGCAATGTTTAAACTATCTCTGCTTTGGATTGTTTTTATAAGCCTCCCTAGTATGAATATCAATAGTCTCTTAATTGCGATTTTTTGTCTCTTTTAAATAAAAAATAAAATTTTGAAAAGTTACAATAAAGCTACGTAGGTAATTCTACCTACGTAGCTAAATCTAGTGATTGTACTGGACCTGATACACAGACACACCAATGTAATATCTGTTTTACAGTTCAGACGCTCTCTGTTAGCCTTTTAAAATCTCCACAGCCTTATATTTTATTTAAATATATGTGAACATGTAATTTCAACAAGACTTGCTTTCAAAACCAAAAATGCAAAAATTCAACACAACACTATATCCATCATAGTGATACTCTAATTCACACTACACTTATTGTTACAGTGTATATTCTTCAACTAATAATATGTTGACAGTGTGACTGTTAGGGTGAGGGCAGATACTTATTCAGTTTTAATTTAGATCGGGCTTGTCAAACAGCAATTGAAATTTGGTGATTTGATGCCCTGTTCACACGGAGAGTTGAATTCAAATTAGCTAGTTCAATCTGAATTAATTAACTGCGCACTAAGTTTCTTAATTTGCATTAGCTCCATTTGAACACTAAGGGTAATTCAAATTAGAATAATTTGAGGCACGCGTAATGGCAAAATTGAGTAAAATGCTACATGTTGGTGGTCAGCTTTAAGTACTTGTGCTATTTTTGAGTGAAAAACTAAGGAAAATAGTGTTAATCACTAAAATGTGTGTACAGGCACTGTGACCATATTGACATTATGTCAGATACATCTACTTTAATAAGGTGACATGATTTGTAAATGATGTCATAATAACCTTTATACTGATGCCTGAATTTAGAAGTAAAATTTTAATTCGCATTTGTTTACTTCGCATTAGCTGTCATGTGAGCACAGTTTGATTCGCATTAGTTTACTTCGCGATAATTTACTGCGAATTTAACTCTCCATGTGATAAGGGCACTACTATGACTCCGAAGTCACATGACGTCGCAGTGTAAGTTAGGCCTATATTACTACTCTAAAGCTTGAATAGTGCTGTCTTTAATGAAGAATGTCTTTTTTTTCACTATTAAACTGCAATTTATCAATTAGATCAAGGTATTCTGTTTTTTGGAAACTTTTAGTCATGCTTGCAAGAATGTAGCTTAAAAAAGCAAAGCACTGTGGGTCCAAAGTTACTGCAGAAATAATTTTGTGTGGATCAACGTGTATGTCATAATTTGCTCTTCGTCATGGCGTTGTCATAAGAGCTCGCATTATGAGCAGTACTTTGTGCTGCTGTCTGCACTCACTATAAACATGATAAATAGCTGTTCAAACAAAGTCTTTAGTATCATAATTTAATTGATAAAAAATTGCGCAAATGTTGCTCAGTTAAATTGCAAAAGAAATTTGTAAAAAAAAAAATTGTAATAATGTAAAGTTTGCATTTTTCCTGTGAAAAGACTCAGGATTGGTTTGTTTGTTTATTGGCCTATCAATCATTTTTCAGTCATTTTATGATGCCACCACTTGGGATAGTAAGCTGCAAATATAAACATGTACTCAGCATTTATTGTCTTTGAGAAGTAAGGGATTCTTTTTGTGCCATTTCCAACCGTGACACAGAATCTCGGTTTATACAGTCTCATCGGAGTAACCTGTCTCAAGCATTTAGCAATGGGATTGGAACCTGCGACGTAAGGATTAGCTTCTTATAAATACTTTGATTGATAATGTTATTTGAGAATTTTCACTCATTTAGAGATGTTAATATATACTGGTGAATAGCTTCAATTTAGACCTTTACTTGCAACTCAGGGTCATTGTCCTAACATCTACTGTGAGGTTTGTAAGGTCTCATTCACTTCAAATGCTGGGTGCATGGTTAAGGAACATTACTGCATTCATGTTTTTGTCGTAGGTTTGATGCAGTGAATTAAAATCAAGCCTGGCTTCATGATTATACTAAGCGAATGCCCTACCACTAGGCTACCAAAACGGACAATGATGTATTTGGGCCATAAAGTAAAAAATGCTAATAGTCAAACACTTATAATGAATAGAAGCTTATAGAAAATTGAGTTTAATTCTTTGTCTTTTAAAAACATACGGAAAACTAAATGAAAACAAGATGTGTTTGTGACTATGCGTCCAGTGGCAACAAAATTTAAAAAAAAAGGTATTTTTAGCATAAAGGTCACAGTCAAGGTCACAAGGTCATTGACCTTGGTGTCATTTGAAAGAGCTTAATTAGTGGAGTATACATACCAAATATGAAAATTGCTTCTCATGGTTCAAAAGTTACAGTGAAGGTTCAAAAAAACTATTTTTAGCATATGGGTCACAATCAAGGTCACAAGGTCATTGACCTTGGTGTCATTTAAAAGAACTTAATTAGTGGAGTATACATATTTATGACAAAGGTTAAAGTTTGCAGACAAAAAGCTACTTTTAGCATATAGGACACAGTCAAAGTCACAAGGTCATTGACCCTGGTGATGTTTGAAAGAGCTTAATCAGTGGAATAGGCATACTAGATGTGAAGTCTATATCTTTCATGGTTGAAAAGTTATGGCAAAGGTTCAAGTTTGCAGACAAACAGACAGACAGGACAAAAACAATATACGCCCCGGATCTCCGGGCGTATAAAAATGATTTACATGTACCCTGGTACATGTACTTTTTACAAAAAACAATGCTAGTCGGTTATGAAAAATATGGTGTCCCGAAAAGGCAATTTGTAAAAGTGTAACAGCGTGTTAGGAACAATGTCAAACTAAGGCAACTTAAAACAACATGCAGTTGTGCTGACACAAAATATGCTGCCATGCTAACACAACTTTACAAAATCTATTTTGTGTAAGCTTGACAGCATGGTGTAAACATCCTGCTGAAACATTGTTACAAACACACAATTACATTGTCACCATGTTGTTATAAGCACACTAGCCCATTGTCATTAGCATGGTAGCACATTTTTATTTCACACTAGTGTGTAAGTGTAGCATGGTAGCACATTTTTAATTCACACTAGTGTGTAAGTGTCCTAAGCATGTTTGTCATAAAATTAGTAGCATAATGTTAGGCTGTAAACTTATTACATTCAGCAGTGTATTCTATTTAGCGATTTTGGCAGAAAGCAGAGTCTGCTAATTGTCTAAATGTCTTGTATATTAACTTTCATAACTAGCAAATTCAGAGAGCGCTAAATCAAATCTACGCTTACTTGTTGAAAATTGAATATCTGCCAAATATCGTTCATGCCAAATGTAATACATTTACAGTTATTTAGCTAGAGCCACATTGTTACTTTGCGCTAGCTCATTGTTCCTTATGCGATAGTGTTTTGTCACTTCATTTGTGCATTGTTCCTCATGTGCTGTAACACCTTTACGAATGGCCTTATCCTGACACATGAAAAATCATAACCCTATACCATCTTTCATACTGATTAGTCGGTTAAAAACTCTTAACCAAAACCATTCCTAAAAAATTCAGACATGAACAAGTAATGTACATTTTCTTTATTTGAAATCATGAAAAAGTGATATTTTATTACATCTTCAAATGACTGCCTGTAAACCTATATTCATAAGTATATGTGACAGTATCTTTGAACTCAGATTGATGGTTTATCTTATCCTATAAGTTACACTTAAAAAAAAAAGCTCAATAAAAAATTTCCATTTCTTTTTAATAGGTGTGACTGTCATCTGAGTACTGAATATTGATGCCAAGCATGATCATGATTTGCCAGAAGAGCTTCTGTTGGGAGATAACAAAGAATAAACAGTATAATGAAATTGAAACAGTCAAGTCTCAGTTTAAGAAGATAACTTTAAGTATATCATATTTTAAATTTTGATTTGAGAAACAGACATAAATCCAAAAATATGAACATATCAATTGCTTTCAGTTTTTCAAGAGAAATAGATTTTGTTACAGAATCTATGTTTTAGTTTGGAATAAATTTTCTTTTTAAATATGTGTCAGATCTTTCATTTTAACATCTGTATTGAGGTCTTCCGCTTCCTAGGGAAGACATACCAATTCTAATGGTTAAGATGATAAAGATCTTCAGCGGCAATATATAAGATCTTGTATGTGTATTTTTACTGTATAATTGAAGGAAAGTTGCTATTTTGGCATAAATCATAACATATGTGCATGATTCAGCACAAAGGACATATTGTTTCAAACATAATATGAAAGAGATGTCCAGTTACATTTTAAAGTCACTCAACAAAGCACTAAATCTGTATACAGTTTAGCTCTTATGAGCTAAAGCTGTAGTAATTTTTTTTAAAACTTTAAATTCACCCATTACCATTTTTCTTAAATTTTTCAGAATTTCATTTTCTACTCAAAACAACCAGACAAATTTTAAGTTAAACTTGGCACAGAGCATTCTTTAGTGTAGGGAAATAAAATTTGTTCAAATGAAAGGCAATGCTTTCAAAAGGAGATCTCTTTGTTGAATGTCAAAGGGAGATCTCTTTGTTGAATGCCCTGTTCAGAGAATTTCACTACACTCCTATTGAGATACCACCATTTGCTAGTGGCAGGCTGCAAATTAGAGACACATTCCTATGTATTTCTTGTAAAAGTAATGGTCTTCTTACTGATTGACGAAAAAAGGAGATAGTTCATCAGTAACATATTGGGATTTCTCACTATCTAGTTATACTGTGTAAATGTTTTAAGGCAATTTTTAAGATCATGATGTATCAAAACACTGATATTTCTGTAGTATGCCACACTTCACTAACATGATTGCATCAAAGATGATATGTGTCTACAAATCAAAGTCAAAATATGAGGGAGTTGAAGTTTTGTGGGCACAGTTTCAATGGTGTTGGAGAGATTACCATTGGATTATTTATCCTCGTACTCACTCCAGATTCAGACTTTAAGAAAGGGTTTTCGCTATTTGAGTCAAAGAAATAAAGAATGGTTGCAAAGTTGACAATTGAAACATTTCACTTTTTGCTTACTGCTAAGAAGGAAGACCTACTCGTTGCTTTGCAACGAGCTTTGCTCTAGTTATTATTATTATTATTATTCCACTTTTTCTTTACAATTTTTGTGCAGACGATTTCTCAAAAACGGTTTGATCTATTTTTTATGAAATTTACAGTGATAATGTGTTTTGATCTGAAGATGATCCTTTTTTTTTAAATCCTAAAAATTCACTTCCGGTTGGAAATTATCGCGCTTTAATCGAATTTTAGTGACCATTTTGTCGACACAAAAACTCAAAAACGACAAAAGCTAGAATGCTGTCATTTTCAGGGCTAATAGACAACATATTGTAGTTTTGCACCTATACTTTCAAATCTTCCGGAAGTGCTAAGTATGGAAGCTCGGTAGGGGTCAAAATTTAGGACACGAAACATGACTGATATTTTGAGACATTTTGCATCATATCTTTTAGGGACAGATGATACAAACAATTTTTTTCTTTGAAAGATACTTAATATCATGTCACAAGTTCAGAAAAGTAGATAATTCTTAGAATTCTTTCTCCAAAGAACTGGAAAATAAAAAAAAAATGGAAAATATTAGAAATATTTCAATAAAATTACAAATATGGACAAAACACAGTCAGGAAAGGTTTACAGATGAAAACAAATTCTAAAAGTGTAATATAAACTTGAGAAAAGTATACCAAGCCAGGTGAATCTTATCAGGACAAGCAAAATGTTTAAAATTAGCATATATGATATTGCTGAATTCTTGTCATTTTGTTTTTCCTCATAAAATTCACCCGGCTTGATATATTTTTCTAAAGTTAATATTACACTTTTAGCACTAAGGTAACATATTCTGAAATTTGTTTTCATCTGTAAACCTTTACTGAGTGTTATTTGCCTACATTTGTTATTTTCTTGAAATATTACTAATATTTTCAAATCTATTTCATTTTCCAGTTCTTAGGGGAAAAATTCTAAGAATTATCCACTTTTCTGAACTTGTGACATGATATTAAGTATCTTCCAAAGAAAAAAAATTTTTGTATCATCTGTCCTTAAAGTATAATTATTTTGTTAAAACATACTGAACATAATTTGTGCAGAATGACAAAATCTTTAAAATGATATCAAGAAAAAAGTGCTGACTCATCACATTAAGGGCCAAAAGGGGCCAAAAGTCTTTTTTCGATAACTCTTTAACAATCAATATTTTGTTATACATTACTGAAGCAAAAATGTTTATTTCAACAATCTACAACTACATATTTTAATTTTTATGTCGTATGATACATAATTAGGGGCCACAAGAAACCAGAATGCTCAATCTTTGACGCTTTATATCTCGAAAATGAGAAATATTTTGATATGTAATATTGAACAAAAGATGTTCAAAATCATGTTCTGAACAATATGCAACCTTTCATTTTTCGCTAAACGTCCCCATTAAGGAGTTGAGGGGATGGCTCCTAAATGTTTCTTTTGCAAATAACTCGAAAACGAAAAAGAATCTCTAAATAGTTGTTGAACAAAAAGTGTTCAAAATCCTAAGAGCCTTAAGATGAAATAAAGAAAAAGGGGCTGGGCACTCAAATTAGGGACCAAGAGGGTCCAAAAGTTATAAATCGATAACTCTTTAGTTAATATTTTGTAAAACAATACTGAAGAAAAGATGTTTATCTTAACCATTTACAACTATATATTATGATTTTCATGTCGTATGGTACATAATTAAGGGCCAAAAGGGGCTTTGACGCTTTATATCTCAAAAGTGGAAAATATTTTGATAAGTAATATTGAACAAAAGTTGTTCAAAATCATGTTCTGAACAATATGTTACCTTTCATTTTTCGCTAAACGTCCCTATTAAGGAGTTGAGGGGTTGGCCCCTAAATGTTTTTTTTTTAATTCTTTATTTATTTTACACAATCTGTTTCACAATTCATAATACAAAAATTAATATATTACAGATTGGTTTTTTTTTTGATAGAGGGAGAGAAAAGAGAGAGAGAGAGGAGAGAGAGAGAGAAAGAGAGAGAGGGAGAGTTGGCATGTTTTAAAATTCCTTTACATAAATAAGTTTTTTTCATTTAATAACATTTTATGAAAACATTTGATTCCACAGATTCCAGTTGGTGTCAAACATCTCTCTGTCACCATTCTTATATGCTAAATATTTCTGAGTTTCATAAAAAAGTTTAATATGTGAAGTCGCAAGTCTGACATCTAATTTTTTTTCTAAACATCTCATTGTATATATATAATATTTTATCCATAGGGCCATCAAGTTATGAATATCTTTGTTTTTTACTAGAAATCCCAAAATAAAACTTTGCTTTGTAAATGAAAGTTGCAACCCTGTTCTTTGTTCACAATGTCTTTCAAAACTGGTGAGGAAGGTCTGTACATTGTCACACTCCCATAAAATATGTATTATTGTTTCTTCTTCCATATTACAGAAAGAACATAAGTTATCATCTCTTTTCCTAATTTTACATAGATATGAGTTTGTACCTAGTATTTTATTTAAAATTCTGTATTGAAACCATTGAAGTTTACTATTTTTTGTAATTTTAAATGGAAGTTTAAAAATCCTTTTCCATTCACTTTCCCCTAAATTAAAAATATCATTCCATCTTGTTTTCCCAGTGGGTTCAATATCATTTACATTAATTATTTCGTAGAAATGTTTTGCTTTTTTACACTTTGAAAGAATATGAGTGTTGGGCAAAATTAATGGGTTAGGTAATTTTGCAATTATATCATTAGTGGCCCCTAAATGTTTCTTTTGCAAATAACTCGAAAACAAAAAAGAATCTCTGAATAGTTGTTGAACAAAAAGTGTTCAAAATTCAAAGAGCTTTAAGATGAAATAACGAAAAAG
>NW_026922388.1:0-202468 GCF_032062105.1 Saccostrea cuccullata | reverse complement strand
GGATTATGGTGGGATTTTCTCTCCTTACCAATATCTCACCATTATTCTGTGGGAGAAAAATGAGTTCTGTGGGATTTTTTCTCCTATAGAATCAAAACTCCCATTTTTAACCCTACATGGGATTTTTTCATCCCATAATTTGTGAAATGGGACAAGAAGATCTATAATTTTCTCTTTCAAAATGATTTACGGAATATTTTATCCTACAGGAGAATGGAAATTGTTTTGATCTCTTTAATGTACAGGGAAAAACAGTCCATCCTCTTTTAATTTAATACAGTCAAGGGTCAAAATTACTTTTAAAAGGTTGTTGCCATATAATTCATTCAAACTCATGATCAACATTTTAAAATCATTACTTTGATATTTCTACTCTAGCTTATATCACTATTAAAAAAAAAATTACTGTCATATTATATACATGCTGTGGTGTAGATATAAAATTGTTATTCTTCACTATCATAAACCATAAATAGTTTAGTTTAAGAAGTATTTTATTCATAATATACAAAGAGTACAATATGAATATGGATTGAACAGCAGGCCAAGGGCCTATATTAGTTCTCTCCATTTGAGATCAAGGTACACATGGTACAATTAAATTACTGTACATATTTTAAGTTAAAAAAACATGTATTGTAAATTAATATTAAGAGAATTGTAAAGAATACATAATTGAAGAAAAATTGAGGAGAAAAAATGCATAAAGAAAACAATAACATAAATTAGGGTAAAAGAAAAGAAAAAGAAATGATGGAAAAAACAAACAAACAAAAAATTAAGTAATAAGAATATGGAGAGGAAGGCTCAGACTAAAATCTTTTAGTGTTTTTTATAAAATTATGAACTTGGTCAAAGAATAACATATTTTCTCTAAGAGCTAGACAATCATAACCTGATAATACAATATTGACATCTCTTGGTATGTCATGGTCACTCATGTATGTAATTAAAATGTTCCTGGCAAAATCATAACATGGGCATTGAAAGAAAAAATGAACAGAGTCTTCAAAACAATATCCACATTTTAAGCATTTAGGTGAATCAACTAAATTATGATTAAACAAGTCTGCATTAAGATTACTAGAGAAGTTTCTCAACTGACAGTGGAGTATAATATTATTTAATTTTCTTTGTCCATAATTGTATAATTTGGATTTTGTTTTTTAAGCTATTTGGCAAATCATTCTTTAATTTAATTGTAGATGGTAAAAAACTATTGTAGTATGCAACTGTTCTAGTGATTGGTAAGTGATACGAATTATTGTGTAACGCGTAATTATGTGAAACAGGTAGGCATTGATTGACTATTTCCTGCAAATATTCAGGTGTATAATCATTAAGTATTTTGTACATAAGTGTAAGCGTATGTTTAGTTCTTCTTTCACTAAGCGTTTGCCATCCTAATTCATTATACAATTTTTGTTTCGAAGAATTGCGCCTTAACCCAGTAATGATACGCCCAGCCTCTACTTGCACACTCTCTAATAGATTACTCTGTTCCTGTGTGCAATTATCCCATACTACATTTCCATATTCTAAAATAGGCCTTATAAAAGCAATATAAATACTAATAAGGGAATCTTGGTTTAATTTGTATTTAAGGGTGCGAAGAACATTTAAACGTTGACATGCTTTATCATATATTTTGGATATATGTTCTGACCAACCACCATTGGATTGTAGTATAAGTCCAAGGTGGCAGTGACTTTGCTGTTGTTCTATGTAACTATTTACATAACCAAATGAGATTTGTGGATGAGCTTTATTTGACCGGGTGAAATTAACATTTACAGTTTTGCTAGGGTTAAAGTCTACCATCCATTGTCTGGACCACTGTTTAATTTTTTCCAAGTCATTAATTAAAGAGACACCAGGGGCTTGTGTATCAGAGTCTACAATTACAAACAAAGAAGTATCATCTGCAAATAACCTAATTTGATTTTCTAAATCTTCAGTTATGTCATTAATATATATCAAAAAGAGGAATGGTTAATACCGAACCTTGTGGGACGCCAGCATTTATACTTTCTCTAACTGAGGAGTACCCTTCTAATAAAACTTTTTGTTCACGATCAGTAAGATAGTTTTCAATCCAATCCAATATATTTCCGACAACACCATTCTGCTTAAGCTTAAATAATAACCCCTTATGCCAGACCTTATCAAATGCTTTTGACATATCACAGAAAACAAATCTTACATCTTTGCCTTGGTCTAAATTGCTTATAATAGTATGTATATTTCTAGAAGCTGATTTACGGTGGAGTCCCCAGGCTGGAATCCAGACTGATTCTTTAATAAAAGATTGTGATCCATCATATAGTTGTGGAGATGTTTGAAAATAATTTTTTCCATAATCTTACAGAGAATACTAGTTAAAGCAATAGGTCTGTAGTTTCCTGGTCCTTCGGGACTACATTTATTTTTATAAACTGGTGTAATATTTGATAGTTTCCATATATGGGGAAGCTGTTTGCTGGTTAATGATGCATTAAACAATTTTGCTAGGGGTGCAGTGATAGACGGAATTATATTTTTCAGTATATGTGGAGAAATATCATCTGGTCCTGGGGGTTTAGATGGGTTGATATTATGTAATTGATCCTCCACTTCTTGGGGTGTAATATGAATTGTGTTTATTGAATATGGTGGACCTGGCCCTTGAGGGGGTAGTTGGGATTCTGTGCTGACATCAATATGTGATATTTCTGCAAAGTGTTTATTAATTATATTAGCTTTTTCAATTGGGTGTATATAAATTCTTCCATTGGATTTTATTAGTGAGTGTTAAGTTTGGTTTTTTTTTTTTAGAAAATTTAGTAATAGACTTTACAATTCGCCACCATTTGCCAGGTGGTATTGTTCTATCTAATATTTGTGAGGTAATTTTTTCTTTATAGACTTGTTTTGATTTACGTACCATACTTATTACTTCATTCCTTAAATGACGGTATCTACTCCATTGATATTCATTATTATTTGCTTTTGCTTTATAATGTACTCTATTTCTTTGTCGCATCTTACATCTAATAGCACTTGTCATAAATGGTTTATCTGATGGTCTAATGGTCACTACTTTTTTAGGTATATTTTTGTCAACATAATGGTTATATATCTTCATAAAGTTATCATATATGTCATTGATATTGTGTGTATTAAATACCTCTCTATCCCAATCAACATTTGACAAATTTGTGCATAGTTGTGAGTAGTTAGCTTTTGTATAATTTCTTATGTATCTTTTATATGAGTGTTGCTTGAATGTTTTAAAATGTAGATCAACACCAACTGGACTATGAGTGCTACAAAAAGGTGTTAAAATATTTACAGTTTCTATTTTTTCAACAGCATTGGCAATAATAAGATCAATACATGTACCTTTTGATCTTGAAAAATTTGTTGGTTTTGTAACAACATTTGATAAAGAAAAATTTTGCAACATGTTTTTAAATGCATTGTTACCATCAGCTAACATATCAAAATTAAAATCGCCCAATAGAAATATTGGTAATTCAGCATTCAAAGCACTTTCTATAAATAGTGCAAGTTGGTTTACAAAGTCTGCTTTTGCACTAGGTGGTCTATATATTACACCAACTAAGAATTTGTGATTACCATTTTCAATCTCAATCCATATAATTTCAATATTTGAAGTAAGGATATCTTCACGTTTCTTGAAACTAAGGTTACTTTTAACATAGATCATAACACCACCTCCATAGCTGTTACGATCAAGTCTAACGGGTGCCTGAAATCCTTCAAGTTCAATATCATTGTCAGTTATAGATTGGTCTAAATGACTTTCAGTAATAGCAACAATATCATAATCACATAGTTCATTATATATAATGTCAATTTTAGGGAGAATGCTACACACATTATGTATAATTTTTATATTGGAGTTCAATGTAGGACCTGGATTGATTTCAATGCCTCCTATAATGAGTAAATAATAGATTACCAAGTAATAATATAAGGACATACCTTGAAAAATTCTATCCCTTACACATCGTTTTGCACATGGTTGTGGGAAATAATATATGTCATTCTTAGTCATTTGTATCAAAAATCAAGTTGGTATGATCAGAAAATGCCACAACCATTGTAAAATTGACAACTTTCACTTTGTAATAAAAGTAAACACTAAAAGTGCAGTCTACTGAGCCTTGAGAAGTGGTAAGAACCGAATTGAAAAAACTAAGTTGAAAAAGAAATGAACATAATAAGAAAAAGGTATACAACATAAATACATGTATATACAGTAAAAATGAGAACCATATCGATGTAATATATGGCAGATTAAATAACTAATCAGTTTGCTATATATATGGCCTGGTCATGTATCTCGTTGATTCGTCTGCCCCTCGTAAAGCGTACTGGTAATCGTGTCACAAGCGCTCGAGAAACCCTGAGTGTTTTTGCACGTGGAGAAGTGACAGATTTGCACCAAGTATGCGGCAAGGAAATAAAACGTTTACGGCCGTCGAATTAAATTCAGATCGGCAAGAGTCCATACGTAAAACGTCTAGTCCCTATAGGCAGCATTAGCAGGAGTTGAGGTAAGTGGTGCAAACTCTTGATGCAGTTCAGGAGATAGGGGATCACTTGGTGACTCAAGGAAAGTATGCAGTTTGTGGAGGCCCTCCTCGGTCTCTATGGTGATTTTTTCTTCCTAGTGTCTTAACAATTATCTTCACATCATACGTCCATGCATTTTCCAACTGATCATTGCTCTTTACAAGTTTTCTAACCTCGAATAGGAGATGGGCTCTCTTTTTTGTAAGTGCCTCATTGATGAAAATCCTTTATCTGTTGGATGGATACTGGTTAAAGCTCATCAGATTTCTTTTGTTCCCAAAAACTCGTGCTCTGTCACGGTAACTAGCAAACTGAACAATAATATCCTTTGAAACGCCATCATCCCTGGGTGGGCCAACTCTGTGTGATCTGCTGATTTGGTGAATTTCCAATGGTTTGTCTGAGGGAAGGATAAACTGATTTGAGACTTTTAAAATAATATTGTCTGTGTGTTCACCTTGTTCCTCAGGTATTCCTGAAAATTTTAGACATGTGCGTCTAGAATACTGTTCCATGCTGTCCACCCTGTTCTTCAGTTCCCTAATTTCATTGTGAATGTGTAATTTCTGACATAAAATGTTCACTGATGCATGACTTGATTGTCGGCTTTCCAAGAATGATGTTGATTACTTTCTTGGTGCTCTCCTCATCCTTGGTAAGGTGATCAAGAAGGGAATTTAGTTGGGATAGATCCTGGTTAGTGTCATCAATTGATGTGATGTTTCCCGAGGATGTCCCTGACTCACTCCCTTCCCTGAATCTCTTATTGCTAGGCTGTTTTGTTTGTCCACTGGAGGATACAGCAGACCACCCTTTCTAGTACCTGAACCCTGGCCCATGCTTTTGCTTGAGGAAAAGTTTTTGTTCTTAGGCTTTCCAGTGTTGAGAGACATTTTGATAATCCCAAATATTGTATTTTAAAAAGTTTTGAAGATTCAATAGAAGCAGATTCCTGTTTTAATTATGGAGGGGATGTCTAGAATGTTTTCAATTTTCAGTATGATTCAATGGTAAAGCCAAGCTGAGTAGATATCAATATGGAGGATCAATATGGAAGTTCATAGACTAGCTTGGAAAACACAAAGAAAACTTTTTAACTCACATTGTATGTCACTTTGTACTTGTGAAATAGCATCCAGAAATCACTTATCCAGTTACAGGATCACAAATCCCCTCCTCTTTATCATCCAATTAACCAAAAACCATAATAATTGCACTGGAGTTGGAAAGTGCCTACTCCATGTTTTGAACCATAAATAGATTTCTGCATAGATCTATCTTGAAACGATTTTATATGGAACATGATGAATGGTAACTAAAATAATAGCCATTTTTGAAAATATCATTGAAATAGGTTTGTAATGGGTTATGGTTATATTATAATTGCTGAAATACTTCCGACCTTTAAATGTTTCACCCCCCCACCCCCCCCCCCCCCCCAGTTTAGACTCATTGAGAGTCATTGTATTATATGTTGTATATCATATTGTCATTTTGTAAACTGATGGGCTGTAATACCCAAAGTTATATCCTGTATAAGCTTATTTTATGAAACTACCTTCTCGTGTGCTCCTTATACAAAGGAGGGAATTCCATAACTGAACGGAACTGTAGCACCTTTCTTTTTGACTTATTAATTTGCGCTGAGGTGATTGTGGACTAATTCAAGCATTAAGTATTAAACCAATATCTCAATAAAATGAATATAAATGAGACTACATTGATTTAAAAGTACGTGAATTAATCCTTTCAGCAGACTGCAAAAGTTCAGCCACTTCGGACTTCTTTCCTGTTCTTGCATCACAGTTGCATCAATGCATTTACCGAATGTGAATTTTTACTAAAAACAAAGCGTAACGGAGATGTAGATCGGAACAGTGTATTGGGTGTATTCGTCTCGACTATGTGGATTCACTCCGGACGTTTCGTTCCCGTCTAAATAAAGTTTTCTATAACGACTATATATTTTTACTTTAAATGAATGTTGAAATATTTTTAATCATGGTACCGTTTTCACTTGGAGAGCGTTATCAAATAAAAGTACTCAGCCAAGTGAATTTGCATGAAATAAAAGGCAAAAACTTGTAGTCTACTCAGGTTTCACAGATGAATTTTAGGGGTCAAATAAATATAGATTTTATATTAATGCAGGTATCTGACTTTAAAAACATAATTTCTGTTTTTGAAAAGTAACTATGACTGTATTTATAAGGCAGATAAAGCTCCCCCTTTTCAAATAATTTATTGAAATTTTAAAAACATAGAAAAAAGTCTCCCATTGCCATTGGTCATTTTCTTATTGTTTCAAAAAATATACACAAATTCATTTATTAGGTTTGATTAACTGTGTGAATGCTATAACAAAAAAATCTAACTGTATTCCAAACTGGCTAATAATAAACTTCAATGAAAAGTACAAAAAGTTATGGTAATCAATTACGTGAACACTCCAATTCCTATTGACAGAGTATACCATGATGTTGGATTCTCCCTATGAAAATTTTAGTCCTCTTAGAATTTATCATTTTACAATTAGAAAGTACATGCTATTGCAAGCAAAATAATACCAACTTGTCAAAATTTCATTGTGAAATAAAAAAGTTATGGTCATTCAAGAGAACATACCTGAGTAAAATTTTAGTCCTCTTAGAATTTATCATTTTACATTTAGAAAGTACATGCTATTGCAAGCAAAATAATACCAACTTGGCAAAATTTCATTGAGAAATAAAAAAGTTATGGTCATTCAAGAGAACACACCAAACTAGTATGATTAACAGAGTTATAAATATGACATGATGATGGATTCTCCCTATGAAAATTTTAGTCTTCATACAATTTCTCACTTGACATTTAGAAAGAACTTGCTATTGTAAGCAAAATAATACCAAATTGGCAAAATTTCATTGAGAAATAAAAAAAGTTATGGTCATTCAAGAGAACATACCTAAGTACGATTGACGGCGTATAACATAATGATGGATTCTCCCTATGAAAATTTTAGTCCTCTTAGAATTTATCATTTTACATTTAGAAAGTACATGCAAGCAAAATAATACCAACTTGGCAAAATTTCATTGAGAAATAAAAAAGTTATGTTCATTCAAGAGAACACACCTGAGTACGATTGACGGAGTATAATACAATGATGGATTCTCCCTATGAAAATTTTAGTCCTCTTAGAATTTATCATTTTACATTTAGAAAGTACATGCTATTGCAAGCAAAATAATACCAACTTGGCAAATTTTCATTGAGAAATAAAAAAAGTTGTGGTCATTCAAGAGAACACACCTGAGTATGATGGACAGAGTATAACATAATGATGGATTCTCCCTATGAAAATTTTAGTCTTCTTAGAATTTATCATTTTACATTTAGAAAGTACATGCTTTTGCAAGCAAAATAATACCAAATTGGAAAAATTTCATTGAGAAATAACAAAGTTATGGTCATTCAAGAGAACACACCAGTTTGATTAAGTGACTTACGATGAGGCCAAGATTAAAATATTATTTGTTTGCAGTTGCCGACCCTTTATAGACTGGGTAGGTAGGTAGGTAGGTAGGCATTCTTCTATTTTTTTTGAGAAAAATTGTTTTTAATTTTTCTTACTAGATAACAAATAAAAGAGTTTTTAATAGGCCTACTAAACATGAATAAGTTCCACTCTTGTTATAAACCACTGATTAATAGAAACATCAAAAATTGAAATTGAAACAGTTTCAACATCCTGAAAAATTGGGGGGAAAAAATTAATATTACAAAATTGCTAAAAAAAAATTGGGGTCGGTGCATTTTTAGTGGTTCGGCCGGCGAAATATGGCACAGTTAGATGTTCTTCATTTAATTTATACACTTACTATTATCATTTCATTTCCCAAACAATAAGTTATTAAATGAAAAACTCAATTTCTAGTTAATTGAGTCTTCATTCTAAATGATTGTAATCTGCACCATAAAAGACAGTACTGAATGCATTGTAATAGTAAAGGTCATTTTATTTTATGTGTAAATTGGTAAAATTAAAATGAAATGTTAGAAGAGTATATTTTATGAATATAAATTTTTAATCTGTTAAATAAGAAAAAAATAATAAGATGTTGAATAAATGATTGTTTTTGATTATCAAAATGAGCTGCAACAGATCTTTGAATGAGCAAACCATGAAGCCTCACATGTACATTCAAATACATGTACGAGTATTTTGAAATTTTCTTTGAAACAGATACCAATTACTGTTTTTATGTGATAATAGCACTAACGATGTAATTAGTCCAACTTAATTAGTTACCTACACTTAATGAACAGCTAGACGAGGTTTACTAATTGTTAGCCATCGTCATCTTCATGATCATTGTCTTGCAGTAAAAAAAAAAAAGAGAAAAAAACCTATCTACACAAATTTTTGTATGTCCATTAATCAACACTTTAAAATGTTGTTGTTTTTTTTTTTCTTGGAAAATGTTTTAAAATATTTTTTTAGAGAAGTTACTCCAAAACAAAGTATATACACAAATTGATAATAAACAGGAAATGGCTCGTGTCATCATCAGTCGGTGTGGAGATGAATTGTTGAATATATGTGTATATCATCGTTTACATTGAAGTTCTGAAAAAAGGTGTGAGAATATTCCTTCAGGCTAAATTTTACAATATATTTTCAAAGGTGTGAAATCGGAATCCATTCAATGATTTCAATCTGATCACTCTTTTACAACTTTCCAGAATCAATAAATTACTCTAGAACTCTTGAAAATTCTTCAGCAAATCAAATCAAAGATTCAGAAATACAATCAGGCTTTTGGAAGCATTTTTTTGAGATGGGGTAGGGTACATGTAAGGAGGTGGGTTCAACTGATGAAGAATTTTTAGAAGCATACAACTTTTATAATTTTGTTTCATAATACTCGTAGCGAAAAGAGAAAAGTGCATATTGGGGCAACATTGAATCTGCTTGATATTTAAGATTGTTTTAATTTTATTTTTTGTTTTACTGAATAAGGATAAAATGTGTGAATCTTTAAGCTTTCCGCTCTTACTCTGAATGGGTGTTGATGTGCAGTGCTAAGTTTGTACAATCTCATTAGATTTTAAATACAAGAAAACATGAAAACAAAGCTTAAAGAGACTTGAGACTAAATAGTGACCTGCAGTATGCCTGCAATTAGCCCTTTGTTTTATTTCACAAGTTTTGAATCTATCTGAAATGAACTGTTTGTACACTTTGAATACAAGATTACTAATTATTTTTCACACGGAATTTTCAATTGGTATATCATTAACTTTCCATAACATATCTTTATGTTTTTATTTCTCCTGTTTACAAATTTTTAATCAATATGCTCTTCCACGAAAGATATTATTAAGTGAAATGTGATCTACACGACAACATTAAAACAAGGTAATAGAACATATGCAATTTAAACAATACCGTATCTTCTTTATATACCAACAATTCTACGGGGACCTCTTTGATTATTTATTATAATTTAAATCAAGGATCAATAAATTGTCATTTTTCTTTAATAAACTTTCAAAAAATTCCTTTTCGTCCAATGTTCCTTAAAATAAAAGTTACATTGGATATTATTGTTAAGATGAAAAAAATAAATCAGGTAAACGTAAAGACCATAAGAATTTTAAATCTATCACTTACATTCTAGAAAGGGACATAACTCTTTAAACAGTATCGTATAATGCTATCGGGTCCTATATCGGGCATAGGTATTATTTAAGCTATAATTTTTAGCTCTACTGGTCAGAGACCAGAAGAGCTTATGCGATAGTAATGCGTCCGGCGTCCATCCGTCTGTCTGTCTGTCTGTCCGTCTGTCTGTAAACAATTTTTCAAAACGCTACTCCTCCTACAATTTTAGTCTGATTTCAATATAACTTGGCACACAAGTAGACTACACTAAGATACATAAAATAGTGCATAGGTTATTGATTTCGATGAACGGTGATGCCATGGTTACTAAAAATAGAATTTTCGGTGAAATTCCTTTAAAACGCTACTCCTTCTACAGTTTTGGTCTGATTTCAATATTACTTGGCACACAAGTAGACTACACTAAGATACATAAAATAGTGCATCGGTTTTTGATTTCGATGAACGGTGATGCCATGGTTACTAAAAATAGAATTTTCTGAGAAATTCCTTTAAAACGCTACTCCTTCTACAGTTGTGGTCTGATTTCAATATTAGTTGGCACACAAGTAGACTACACAAAGATACATAAAATAGTGCATCGGTTTTTGATTTCAATGAACGATGTTGCCATGGTTACTAAAAATAGAATTTTCTGTGAAATTCCTTTAAAACGCTACTCCTTCTACAGTTTTGGTCTGATTTCAATATTACTTGGCACACAAGTAGACTACACTAAGATACATAAAATAGTGCATCGGTTTTTGATTTCGATGAACGGTGATGCCATGGTTACTAAAAATAGAATTTTCTGAGAAATTCCTTTAAAACGCTACTCCTTCTACAGTTGTGGTCTGATTTCAATATTACTTGGCACACAAGTAGACTACACTAAGATACATAGAATAGTGCATCGGTTTTTGATTTCAATGAACGATGTTGCCATGGTTACTAAAAATAGAATTTTCTGTGAAATTCCTTTAAAACGCTACTCCTTCTACAGTTTTGGTCTGATTTCAATATTACTTGGCACACAAGTAGACTACACTAAGATACATAAAATAGTGCATCGGTTTTTGATTTCAATGAACGGTGATGCAATGGTTACTAAAAATAGAATTTTCTGAGAAATTCCTTTAAAACGCTACTCCTTCTACAGTTTTGGTCTGATTTCAATATTACTTGGCACACAAGTAGATTACACTAAGATACATAAAATAGTGCATCGCTTTTTGATTTCGATGTACAATGTTGACATGGTTACTAAAAATAGAATTTTCTGTGAAACTCCGTCAAAAACGCTACTCCACCTATAGTTTTGGTCTGATTTCAATATAACTTGGCACACAAGTAGACTACAATAAGATACATAAAATAGTGCATCGGTTTTTGATTTCGATGAATGATGTTGCCATGGTTACTAAAAATAGAATTTTCTCTGAAATTCCTTTAAAACACTACTCCTTCTACAGTTTTAGTCTCATTTCAATATCACATGGCACACAAGTAGACTACACTTAAGATACATAAAATAGTGCATCGGTTTTTAATTTCGATGAGCGATGTTGCCATGGTTACTAAAAATAGAATTTTCTTTGAAATTCCTGTAAAACGCTACTCCTTCTACAGTTTTGGTCTCATTTCAATATCACTTGGCACACAAGTAGACTACACTAAAATGCATAAAATAGTGCATCGGTTTTTGATTTCGATGAGCGGTGTTGCCATGGTTACTAAAAATAGAATTTTCTGAGAAATTCCTTTAAAACGGTACTCCTTCTACAGTTTTGGTCTGATTTCAATATTACTTGGCACACAAGTAGACTACACTAAGATACATAAAATAGTGCATTGGTTTTTGATTTCGATGAATGATGTTGCCATGGTTACTAAAAATAGAATTTTCTCTGAAATTCCTTTAAAACACTACTCCTTCTACAGTTTTAGTCTCATTTCAATATCACATGGCACACAAGTAGACTACACTAAGATACATAAAATAGTGCATCGGTTTTTGATTTCGATGAGCGATGTTGCCATGGCTACTAAAAATAGAATTTTCTTTGAAATTCCTGTAAAACGCTACTCCTTCTACAGTTTTAGTCTCATTTCAATATCACTTGGCACACAAGTAGACTACACTAAAATGCATAAAATAGTGCATCGGTTTTTGATTTCAATGAGCAATGTTGCAATGGTTACTAAAAATAGAATTTTCTGAGAAATTCCTTTAAAACGCTACTCCTCCTACAGTTTTAGTCTCATTTCAATATTACATGGCACACAAGTAGACTACACTAAGATACATAAAATAGTGCATCGGTTTTTGATTTCGATGAACGATGTTGCCATGGTTACTAAAAATAGAATTTTCTGTGAAATTCCTTTAAAACGCTACTCCTTCTACAGTTTTAGTCTCATTTCAATATCACTTGGCACACAAGTAGACTACACTAAGATACATAAAATAGTGCATCGGTTTTTGATTTCGATGAGCGGTGTTGCAATGGTTAATAAAAATAGAATTTTCTGAGAAATTCCTTTAAAACGCTACTCCTTCTACAGTTTTGGTCTGATTTCAATATAACTTATCACACAAGTAGACTACACTAAGATACATAATTTTGTGCATCGGTTTTTGATCAGTACAAACCAGTAGAGCGACAGTCTCGACAGAGACTTCTGGTTTTTAATGATTTAATTTTATTTTATCGATGAAAAACAATGATAGGAAATATTCATCAACGTGTCACAAGACTCCACTTCGAGATATTGACTCTGTTGACTTCTAAACGCTTTAGCTTTTGGACGGGACTATATTTTTGGACGGGGGTGTCGATCCTAAGTTAAGCTCAAGGTGATATATATATATTTGTCATCTGAGTTTGATTTCACAGAAAAAGTATCAACTTCTGTAGTATTTTACCTGTTTTTCTTACTCTTGCAGTAATGTTTGAATACTAATAAAGCAACTCAAGTCTGCTGTTAAACCCTAACACCCCTCCCCTTGCTAACTTCCGAGAGACCAATATCTTTACCCCAGATCTCGATGGGGTATGATACCTAGAGGCAGTTAAGAGTCTTTTGTTTCCCCAGGTAGCAAAACTGTCACAATTTGCTTGGAACTAACAAAACATACACAAGGGATATTAACACACAGCAAGTCGATTTAACAACTGAATCTACAAAAGAACTTGTACTGAATATATCCCGCTGACCATGCAAATAAAATTGACTTTTCAAGGGAAACATTAATTTTTATTTTAGAGATACAGAGAGACTACCCACCCCTTCCACTACCCCTCCTTTTTCTTATAATGTTCTCAATGATCATGATGATGTCCCATTTATATAGAATGTTAATAGTTTTGGTATTGGACACGTATTTGAATTACCATTATTACCCATGGCAGTATTTACAACAACAACAACAACAACAACAACAAAACAAAAATGAAAAATTGGCCTGATTTCATTTCTTTGCTTTCTCGTGAACTGTGCATTGTTTAAATTAAAAGAAATAAGATAAACCAATAAATAAAAAGAAGCCGCAATGGATTCACTTCTTAAAAATTCTGTGCAGAAGGATGCATTACTCCTAGAATTACCCAATACCATCCGAAGAAAAAAAACGAGGAATTTCCACATGATGTTTGTAAACAGAACCTGCTCTATTTTTCGTAAGTAGATCTAGAATTATGGAATTTGTTATTTATTTCATTAAAATCATGTTAATACATGGCTTATAGATTCTATTTTTTTTGTTAAAGTCTTAAGATAGATCATCCTGATTCCTCGTTCACTGATTAATACAATATGTCTTCAGATGTTATGAATTTTTGTCACTGTAAACATGATCAAGTGTTTGCAGAGCTAGCAGTCGATGGGGATATTCAGTAGTATCTTATACAAGTTAACAAAGTAAATAATCGTCAGAAAATTATGCACATCGTAATAATTATTCTTTCATTCGAATTTCCTCAATATGTACACTATAACTGATGATTGTACTTAAAAAAATATATTGTCATGTCTAAATTTGTCTGTACAGAAGTATCTTGATCACAGTCATCAGCATTACTGATTAGAAAATTAACTAGATACGATCTCGTTGCGAGCAACGAGAGGTCTTCCGTCAGATTCAGGAAAAAAAAAACTTGTAAAATCGAACTAAAAAGTGATTAAAAATTTTAATCACAAGGAGGAGTGAATCCAGGTCGCCAACGTGAATGCGCATTTTTTTCTCTTTTCTCCCCAACGCGCGAACCATTTAGCTATTGGGAATACTGCTTTAAATATACTTGTGTATACTTTTGCAACAGTACACCTGTCTAAGAATCATTAAAAGGCGGGACACTATTCATAATTTCGTGTCAAACGCCACGCATAAATATTCGCACCTTTTCTTTGTACTGATCTATTAAAGAGGTGCAATAGCTTCAATGAAATTAATTAAATAAAACATTCTTATCACCTTTATTTTATTTCGAGCGTTAGGAAAGTATATTTAACACACTGTACACATTACATGTCGTATCTAGCCCAGTAACACTAAAGAAGTGAGACGTAAATTAAGTTTTTTAAGATTGACACTGAATTGCAACATTCTACTACGTGAGAGTCCAAGTAGTTTTTTGCATTTCATGTATCCTTATGTCAGAATGGTTTAATCAAACGCTCAGCTGCCTCCATAAGCCCCTACTCGCGAAATGTCGGAGTTGACAGAGACAGCCGCCATCTTGGGCCCGCTTCAGATTTTCAAATATTAATATCTAGAGTTCAGATTAACCAATATTAAAACAACTTATATAGTAAGCATCAATAGAAGTGTCTCTATTAATATTTCAAAAATAAATGAAAAATATTGAAAAACAGAGAAAGTTGAAAATTTGGACTTTTTGAATTGTCTTCCGGTAGCGACAGGAAATACTGACGACGAACGAAAAGTTGCGTCCTGGAAAGTATTGATCATCATCTATAAACTCTGAAAGTTTCACATTGATATCTTTTACCGTTTTTGAGTTTAATCGTAGACAAAATGTCATTTTAAAATCAGGAAAATGGTCCAAAACTTGGCACCAGGTTAGAGGAATTTCCAAAAACTCTCTTGGAACTTTCAAGAGTATCTTACAACACATCTTTCCTGAAAATTTCATGTAATTCTATCCAGTAGTTGTCGAGATATCGTGTCAGAAAAATAATAATAATAATAATAATAAGAAACAGAGCAATAACTATAAGGTCTTCCGTGAAGACGGAAGACCTTAATTATTATCTTCTCTCAGACATGGTATCCTGCTACTGTAGTGTACTAGGGATTAACAAACATTGCATGTGTTGAAAGTATTTTTTTTTTGCTCTCAAGATAATTTTTGAGATATGGGGGTTAGTGCTTATAGAACATGTCATGATGGAACTAATAACCCCCAAAACTCTTACTTATATTGTTTCGAAGTATCCAAATATCAAATTACTAAATCTCTATTAGAAAATTGATTGATCCTCTGAAGTTTACATAGGACATGTACCCACATGATTATTGATGTATTCAATGTTGTTTTTTTTTAATTAATATTAAATATCTGAAAAACAGTCTTAAAACTTTGAGTGAAAAATCAATCTTTATACTGCTAAACTCATTTTTTATGCCATGAATACATCCCCGGTACTTAGTAATATCATTATTAAGTTATGTTCATGTTCTTTTGAGGGGAAAAAATATACATCATATATTAGAAGCTTATGTGTAAGTAAATCATAGAGACAAAAAAAAAAACAAGAAACTAGGACCTTTTCTTTTTTACATATTTATTTGTGAAAATATTCTTTCTATTATATATTGGAAATGAAATTTAAAAAAGTTCTAGCTTTATTACTAATAATGTGACTTTCTATTAGAATTGATAGGATATTGGATGTTTTTAAAAGAAATAAAGACTGAGTTTTCGTGAATGTTGCAGGATAACCTGCAATGTTAATGTAGACATAGATTTAAATTACACTTTAAGGACTCCCATGTCAATTTCAATAGTCCTCGCCCACTGACGTCAAACACAAAGGTAGCCGCACGAGATTTTCATGCATATTTGGCCTCCTTAGCGTCAGCCACAGAGACAGGTGCACACGAGATTTTCATGCATATTAGGCCTTCTTAGCTCCTGACCTTTTGACCTGCCTAATTTACATTCTGGTAGAATTATCAAGAAATCAACTCAGTTTACTTTCAAAGAGTTACCACAGATAAAAAAAAAACAGAAATGGAAATATGGCGTCATCTGACTTCATGAAAAACTCTCAAGGGCACAAAACTGCTATAATACAGATACCAGTAAATGTATGCAGAACATGCGCAAAGTTTCATTTATGGTATACTGATCATTGTTGATAGATGAAAATAAATTATACTTTTATACTTCGACCTCTGTAGGGGTAAATTACCCGGTATAGTGTCAGTCATTTTGGCTGGAATGAGAAATTTAAGTGATCGATATTCAATTCATTTTTAGCTCACCTCAACGAAGTTGGGGGAGCTTATGTAATAATGTGTCGGCGTCGGTGTCGGCGTCGGCGTCCCGGGTTAAGGTTAATTTTTTTGGAGCAGTTTTCTTTTTAAGTACTTCTATGTCCTATATTGATTAGACATGCATGGAAGATGTTTCTAGTGTGTTTCATTGTACCAGTCAAAGTTTCAGATGCTGCAATTTCAGCAAAGGAATAACCAGGTTGATGTTTTTGGAGCAGGTTAACATTTTTGGTGCAGTTTTGGGTGTAAGTCTCATTTCCGAGTAACTATGTTGACCAAACTTGCATGGATTGTACATCTTAGGATGCACACTACCAGGCTTGCTTCGGATGCTGAATCTGACCTACATTTTCCGCATGAGTGAACAGGTTTATGTTTTTGGTGGAGGACTCATTTCCAAGTAACTACATGTATGAGCACTATAGTGACCAAACTTGCATGGATGTTAAATCTAAGGATGCATACTACCAGACTTGCTTCGGATGCTGAATCTGACCTACATTTTCTGGTTGAGTGAACAGGTTAAAGTTTTGGGTGCAGGTTTCATTTCCAAGTTTACTATGAGCCCTATAATGACCAAACTTGCATGGATGGTACATCTTAGGATGCATAGTACCAGACTTGCTTCGGATGCTGAATCTGACCTACATTTTCCGCATGAGTGAACAGGTTTATATTTTTGGTGCAGGTCTCATTTCCAATAACTATGAGCACTATAGTGACCAAACTTGCATGGATGATACATCTAAGGATGCATACTACCAGACTTGCTTCGGATGCTGAATCTGACCTACATTTTCTGGTTGAGTGAACAGGCAAAAGTTTTGGGTGCAGGTCTCATTTCCAAGTTACTATGAGCCCTATAATGACCAAACTTGCATGGATGGTACATCTTAGGATGCATACTACAAGACTTGCTTCGGATGCTGAATCTGACCTACATCTTCCGGTTGAGTGAACAGGTTAAAGGTTTTGGTGCAGGTTTCATTTCCAAGTTACTATGAGCCCTATAATGACCAAACTTGCATGGATGGTACATCTTAGGATGCACACTAATGGACTTGCTTCAGATGCTGAATTCGACATACATTTTCCAGATAATGGACACCTCGTAAAAGTTATGGATGCAGGTCTATTACCAAGAAACTATAAGGCTTATATAAACCAAACTTGCACAAATGATGCATCAAGGGATGAAAATTCTCAAATTTGCTTCAGATGCTGGATTTTAATTACGTTTTCATGATGGAGAACTAGTTTGAAGTTTTTATATAGGTCTATTCCAAAAGTATCAAATCAAAATTGCATAAATTTTGCATTTTTAGATGTACACTTTTTGTTGGTTAATTGTGTGACTGCCTTACTTAAAGACAACATTCGTTGAGGTGAGCTCTGTAATCTCTGATTACCTATGTTCTAATTTAATGAAAATTTAATCCATCCATCTTTGTTATTATACATGTAATCATGGTAATTGGTATTGTTTGATTTATTATATTTTTTTTCTTTAATAGAACATGAAGGTATAGTAGCTGACATATAGTGTACATGTACCACTTGAAGATTTGTCCCCCTTGTAAAAACAAGAAATGCAAAGGTAATTCTTTGTGAAAATAGAGAGAATGAATAATAAGATTTTTCAAACCATACAACAAAAACTACTTTGAATAATTAGTATGCAACCAACCATTTACAATTGAATTTCGCAGGTTTATTTCTTTAACATTGAAAAAAAAATCAAATTTGATATTCTTTTTAGCTCTACTGTCAGAGACAAGAAGAGCTTATGCAGTAAGAAGGTGTCCCCGTCCATCCGTCTAGCTGTCTGTCTGTCTGTAATATTATAAAAACACTACTCCTCCTACAGTTTTATTCTGATTTCAATATAACTAGGCACACAAGTAGACTGCACTAAGGTACATAGTGCATCAGATTTTTTTTTAATTTCAATGAATGGTGCTGCCATTTTTACTAAACTAGAAATTTCTGTAAAATTCCTTTAAACCGCTACTCCACCTACAATTTCGGTATGATTTCAATGTGATGTGGAACACAAGTAGACTACACTTAGATACATAATTCTATTTATTGCTGCCTGTTGCAAACATGTGCAAAGTTTCAAATCCAAGTGCTACTTTTTCTTTGTTATACATATACAGACCAGTAGAGCTACCGTCTAATCAGAGACTTCAGGTTTATCCTTTTCATCACACAGCAACTTTCTTTTTTTCAGTATATGCAGATACATACACATAAAATGAGATATCATCTCATGATCTGTGGATCCAAAACTTTAAGGACAAAACTTTTGATCATTCATGTAAAGAATGTTGACTCGAATATTGAATATCTAATGAATGGAACCAAGAGAATTAATTTAATAAGTATTTTATTGTATATTACTCTTTTTATTTATCTGTCAAATTTCTTAATTAAAAATTAAATTTAAATGCTTAAATAAGGATTTTTTTCATTATTTTGATTAGAACAAGTCCTTTAATTTATTTTTCTCTTATATAAACAGGCATTTAAGGTCATACACAACGTAGTTTGCACTTTATTGGGTTCTTCCCTGGAGTTGAAGAGCTCCACTAAATGAAGGACCTGTGTGCAATATTTTTATTGTCCATACATGGATTTGTAAATCTCTTCTAAAACAATTTTGATGAAAAAAAATCTGGAATTTTATATGTTTTGTAATTTTTGTACATTTTTCTTTGAATAATGCAAAAAATTTCAAATCTGTTCAAAATCCATGGAAATGCATGCTGATTTTTTGTCTAAAAATATGTAATATGGTAGACCGTACATATATAATAAGTTTAAAGGATGATGTGACATAACTGCTATCTGGTGCCCCTTTTTTCACGACGAATTATATTTAATCTACAACGATGTTGGTAGTTTCCAAACATGAGTGAATAAATACAACGCCTTTTGAATAGTTTCAATGGTTCAGACTCATTTTAATTATAAGGAATACTGCATTATCTTTGATTTTTAGACCCTATCACAGCTAAATTCGGCCAGGTTTGTGCGAATATTTTCTTTTATGGCAAGAGAATGGGCGGGTCTTAGTACAATAGAGGGATATGCGTGATCGAGAAGACCTTATATGGCGATTGTTATTATTTCGCAAATAGTCATTGTCCAATCCGATGACAGAAGAACAAAACATGCTATTTTATTACGTTTACATTTTATCACGGACACATGGTTTAGGTCAATTTACCTGTTCTACATTTCAAACTTTTATAATGGTCAGCCAAGGCTGTTTATACATTATAAT
Organism: Saccostrea cuccullata; assembly: GCF_032062105.1. NCBI lineage: Eukaryota > Metazoa > Mollusca > Bivalvia > Ostreida > Ostreidae > Saccostrea > Saccostrea cuccullata. Next base: position 182,425 of record NW_026922388.1, on the reverse strand, counting down.
ACGCATGGATTTTCAGCATTTACGGATTTTAGGACAAGAAATGCACATGAAACTTGTATTCACCGATACTCGGGAATACGTGTAGACCTAGCGAATTGCTCACCAAACACGCTTCAAAACTTTAAACTAATGTATATCATGTACATCCTATCAATTGTGTGCAACTGTATATAAATTTTACTGTGATCTCGGAAATTGTAGGTCCGTGTCTAATTACCGGCCACCAGGAGGCGGTCGGTTATATGATATGAAAGTTTTAAGTGGCCGTGCGTTTCTGCGGAGTTAGAACAATTTGAATAAAAAAATTTTAACATTCATGTAATAGAATATTAAGAAATATTTTTTAAATGTTAAACAAAAACGCACAATATTCATAAAATTAAAATTTTATAAAGTTTCATCCAATCCTGATTGACAAACTAAGCACACATGTTGGGCATAGTCTAAAGCAAGGGCCGCGTTATATACATGTATAAACAAATTTGCTTTCTCTACTTCAACAGGATTTGTTGTATATATAATTTAAAATGACGTGTAAATATAAATATACAATGTACTTTTAAGTTTTCAAAAATATGACTTAACCTTAGTTTATTATCAGACAGAATATTAGGAGATTTTTATCCAACAGACAAGGACAAAGCGCGTTTTACAATATGCCAAGCCTTTTCCCGCCACATCTCACACCAAAACAAGTTAGAGAAAAAATGTAGTGGCGGATCTAGAGGGAATTTGGGGGTTTCAACATCCTCTGAGCGAGCGAGGAGCCCCACATATAGTTGTTACGTTTTATTTAAAGTTAAACTATCTCTGTAGTTAGATAAGTTTAAACGTTAGTTTTGATGGTTAAGTGTTAAAACTACTTAAACATCAAACTTCCGCCAGATTGAGTTCGTTTGTACAAATGAAACTGAGTGCGGGGACGCAGAGTACTATGAGTAAGTTGCTTAAATACATTGTACATGTAGCAATGTACAGGTATTATGTACTGAAGAAAACCCTGGAATGTTGCATTCAAATGTTTAATGTCAAAGGGATATATATTAACAGATAAATATAAGAATTTAGTTTCTAATTATTATGAAAGAATTAATTAATTGGTTTGCGGCCGATTTTTGACGCTTGCGTCAATATGTTTCTTGTCTGTGACTCAAATGCATAAAAAATATCGGAAAGAAGTAAAATTCCAAGCATGTTTCCATAGTATTTTTGTGGCACTCAATCGTAACGAATTTCATTTAGCTGATTGGTCAGTTAGAAAGTGTCGCCTGTGCCTCGATTAGCATATGAATTAATTCTTACGTCAGAAAATCTAGTTCCGTCGATCTGTTTATAATGGGGAAGGCCAGCTAGATTTTACAATTTTTTAAAAAGTAACATGTGAGCGCAGTTAGGTACAATTTTCTACTTTCACATATAGGTTGATTTGAATAAAATACAATGACCAGCCAAAGGAGAAAATTGTACCTAACTGCGCTCGTATACTTTAAGGGCTTCAAAGAGTGGGGCGGGGTTAAAATGCAATGGGAATTGAATGTAAACATGATACCCCTACTCCAAAAAAAATCTTTATCTTTCAAATCACGTTTCTATTTTTATTAGAAATAGTATTCTATAAAGGTATACATATCAGTGATTAGTTACATACAAAAATTTGAGTAAAATTTAGACATTTAATTTTTTGTCAATTTACCGGGGGCCGCAAGTCACCTCATCCTTTAGAATATCTTGAAAAATTATCAGTAGGTAAGGTACCTTGCGTATGTCCTTAAATGTAAAATGAAGAGACGTGTACCTCTATTCAATGAACTAGGGAACTCATGAAGCTGAAACTTATGTGGAAGCATAACGGGGTAGTGAAGATTCTAAATTGTTCAAATCATGACCCCTGGGGGTAGGGCGGGGCCACAATGGGGAATCAAAGTTTTAGTTAGAAATATATGAGAAAAATCTTTGAAAATCTTCTACTCAAGAACCACTGGGCCAGAAAAGTTGAAACTTATGTAGAAGTATCCCGGGGTAGTGTAGATTCTAAATTATGCAAATCATGACCCCCGGGGTTGGGCAGGGCGACAATGGGGAATCAAAGTTTTACATAGAAATATATATGAAAAATCTTTGAAAATCTTCTTCTCAACAATCACTTGGCCAGAAAAGCTGAAATTTATGTGGAAGCATCCTGGGGTAGTGTAGATTCTAAATTGCTCTAATCATGACCCCTGGGGGTAGGGTGGGGCCACAATGGGGAATCAAAGTTTTACAATGGGGAATCAAAGCATCATATGGTAGTGTAGATTTCAAATTGTCTAAATTATGATCAGTGAGGTAAGATGGGGTCACAATATGTATTACAAGCGGGAAATCTGGTAAGGAACGGAATGGTCATAGCTTCTCAGGTGAGCAATGTGGCCCATTGTTTTGCAATTGAGGTAAGAATTTCGAAGAATTAATTCAGAACCGAGCGTTTTTTTTTTTGCGTGCAATAAATATACATTATTTTCACTGGGTGGTACTGTAGCTCTCTGGTCTGTCAACATATATTTTTTCGGAGAGCTACAGTTCTGCAGCTACTTAAGTGTAAAATATTTGAATTTAAGTTCATATATTATAGTACATTGATATTTATAACGGCGTCTGTGGCGTAATCCGTAGTGCATCGGACTGACAATCGGAGTTCGCTCCCCCGTGTGGGTACAGTCAGTTTTTCTTCTGAAAATGAAGTCTTGCACTATATTTCGGCATAGCATGCTTATGACATTTAAATAAGTAGAACACAATGCAAGAATAGTAGGGTATGGGTATATATGTAGATCTAGACAAACTGACAGGAAGCGTAATAATTGACAATATGCATTTATGACAAGAAAATTGAAAATCTTCCTGAAAGAAGTTGAATAAATTTAAGCCACTGAAGTACCAATCTAATTAAAATAAGATGTTAAATCCGCTCGCATAGTCACTACTGTCAGTTTAGCGAGTATAAGTGCGGGTCTAACATCTTATTCAAATTACACGTAGATTGCTGAGGTAAAAGTTTAATACTCATTTTTTATATGATATCATTGTGCTATATTTGCATCTGCTTGGGTATTAACAGTGAGCATCAACTAAATGTGGTTTGGTCCTCTTCTTTTATGTGTTATGGGGTGTCCAAAATCAAGGTGCATGCTGACGTTAAACAAAGAAGAAACTTGCAAAGGCCTAAGGTCTTGGCTATTATCAGTTGAATCCAAAGTCGATGGTGCTTAGTTATTATATATACCAAAAAATAATAAGTAAAAGATCAGCAGAGTACATTTACTAAAGAAGTAACAGAATTAAGGAAAACTTGTTTTCTACTGAATGATATGAAACAATGAGTAGAGTACCACCGCAAATATTCTGGATCCATGCCCTTTCATCATGTTTATTTTTGAACGGGTTCAATAAACTGTCGAAAATTCTTGATATGTTTCTAAGGTGTAGGTAGAAAGTTTTGAAATTAGTGAAAAGGCTGTTAAATATTTTTAATGCAAACTACCAATAATGTGCATAATGATTGAAGATGGTTGAATTTTTTTCCCAACATTATTTTCTGTACATTTCTCAGATGGGGTTCGTTATGTGTAAAATAATTTCCAGCTGTCATTGGAACAAAACAAGGCATGATCAGGATCAAGAAAATTAAAAGTAAAAAATTAGGTAAATTATTACAGTTTGTGCATCTGAATAAGTTTTAGAACTCTCTAAGAATCTCAGAGTGACTGGTAAGACCCAAATTCATGTGATTTTTTAAACTGGAAACCTATCAGTTTAGTGCAACAAACAGGCAAAGATCTAACAACGTGATCATGTTGTAAAGCTTGACAAATGGCACATATGCAATAAATTAACCTAAATGATTAGGAGAAAAATAAACAAAAAAGATTTGTTCTTTCTTATTTTTATTTTTCCCATTCAAAGAAATAAAATAAGGTAATCTACATACAAGGGAAATTGTCTTTTTACTTACCAAAAAAAAAAAAAAAAAAAAAAAACCTGAAAAATTATAGAGATAAAACCACTGTTGATTTTAGTGCTATTTCATGTAAAATCTTTAATCATTGAAAAAATTAAACATTACCTCAAAATTGATTAATTTTAAGAAATGAAAAAAAAAATGGTTTAGGAAACACATAACTTTAAAAAGATAAATGAAAGTAAATAATTAATAGTAGTTAAACTGTTCAATAGTTTCTCTGTTTGGTTTAAAACTATTGTTTCTTTATCCCATGGGAGAATTTTTATCTATTTTGAAATGAATATGGGATAAATCCCACATTTTTAAAGAGATGGGAGATTATTTTCTGTAAACAAGTATATGGGAGATTTTGTCCCATTATAAAGCATTTATGGGATTTTTAAACTTCTATGGGAGAAAAAATCCCACAGAATACCATTTTCTCCCACAGAATAATGGTGGGATATTGGTTAGGAGAGAAAATCCCACCATTATCCCATGGGATTTCTTGATTTCAGGTGTAATATCTTTTTACCTAGAAGATAATCAGGTGTAAATTTTGGTTCATGTCTTAAGTTTTAAAAAATCCCATCAGATGACATAAATGATTTCCACATATCTTTGGAAAAGTGGTTGGCGAAACTGCGGACAAATGTCGTGTCCGGAGTTAAATGTCGCACTGTTAATAGTAGAAGGGGTTGTGTTCTTTGGAGAGGGGGAACGAATAGCAAGGATTATTGAGTCATGAAGGTCACATGCCCGGAGGAAGGCAAGAAGGTAGAGATGATGTATAGGGCTGCTCTTATGGTAGAGATGCGTCTGACAAAGTCACTGTTTCCAGTTGTGGATTGGAGGTCAGCTATCTCTACTGTAAGAAGTTGCGTATCAACCCGATGCACCTTACACTGGAACTGCATGCAGTGAACCAGGAGAAGATGCATTGTGAAAACCAGGTTTTTTTGCACTGAAGGCCACCATGTATTTCGTGAAGTAGACTTATATTAGTAAATAAATTTGATAACTATTAAAATTATACTAATCCCTCGATTTAAATTAGTTCTGTTCACCTTGGGTAAGAGATTCTACAAGCAAATTTCTTTTTAAATTCTTATGATTTGAATGTTTTTACAGTTAATAACCGTATATTGCATCATACCTATTTATCAATAAATTTTAAAAAAGGAAGATGGGAGGGAGTTGCATTTTTCCAAGTACATTTATAATTGCTTTGAACATATTTTGTTGTCTATATACTTTACAATATTGGGCAAAAGTTCTAAAACCTTAATACACCCTTTCCATACATATAAATTATACCAAACATATTTACAAACATGGGTTTTAGCTTAAAATGAATCAACAGAGAAAAGCATTAAATTTTATATATATACCATATAATCAGAGCAACACACATTTAATGGAATACATTCCTTATGTAATACACATGCTGAATAAAATTTGCAAGAAGTAATTATTGTTTTAGCCAAATCGTCCTGACTTTTTAATAAAAGATTGTTCAATAGAAAATAGGTATTCATTTTCAACATCATTTAACGTTTCATCTCCCCAAAGTAAAGCGTGAGTATCGACAGTATGTAATTGACCCATTTGCAAAAATTTGACAAAAAATTCTTTTCTAACTTCTGTATATTTTTGCATGAGAAGAAATAATAATGAGTATCCTCCACTTTTCCACAAGAAGATAGAGGACTCAAAATTACATTACATCGAAAAAGATCGCTACTAAGCACATAGTTTTGTCGAAGCCAATAACAAGGGGAATGGAAGTTGACTTATAAGCTTGCAATCTGCATTTGGGTATGTTGTAGTTATGTAGTTTCTCGTACTGTAACATGATGAATTACAGCGTAAGTTTGGGATGATATCAGTCAGATATTCAGGAACTTGGTTGTTATCACTTTTATACATCGTAGTTTATTTAGTCTTTTTCCTTCTTTCATGTAATGGTTCTCATCCAGTTTAAAAGTAAAGTGCATCTTTAGAGGATAACAGAGTGAAGCCTGAGACAATTCCAGCAGCACATAATTGTAATTTTTCTAATTTTTCGCTGTCACCTACATTACGTCCACCCCACACCAAGGAAGCGTATTCTAACTGTGGCCTAATAAAGGTTGTGTACATGAGTGAAAGAGTTTTCCCTTTGACTACAAGATTAAGTTTTTTTTAACAAGCCAAATTTCTTATACGCATGAGCTAGAATAGTATAGATATGTGTAGACCAACTAAGATCTTGTGAGAAAAAATCCCTAATATTAATGCAAAGAAGCAAAATCTAGCTGACTCTGCTGGACGAAAAGTTAAGGATAAATAACACTTTTTCTCGGGCTAAAAAATATTGCTTTGGTTTTAGAAGGATTGAATTTAAGAAGGAATTTTTTCGACAAGGCTTCTACTTTGTTAAGATCAGAATCCAGTTTGTTTTCGATAGTATTGTCATTTTTAGATTACTGTTGTAGGGAGTTATCATCTGCAAATAATCTACAAAAACGTATTTCTTCAGCAACATCATTCAAATATGTAAGAAATAATAAAGGTCATAACACTGAGCCTTGAGGGACACCTGTGTATATAGGTTTTTCGTCAGATAACAAGTTTCCGTATAATACTCGTTGTCATCTACCTTCTATGTAACTCTTTGACCAATGAAACACATTTCCCTCTATACGGAAGCCCATTAGTGCCAACCTCTATATATAAAGGAAAAGCAATATATATAAGCAAACCTCTATATATAAAGAAAATGCGATATATATAAAGAAAACCTCGATATATATAAAGGAAATGCGATATATATAAACAGAACCTCGATACATATAAAGGAAATGCGATATATATAAACAGAACCTCGATATATATAAAGGAAATGCGATATATATAAACAAAACCTCGATATATATAAAGTGAAATGCGATATATATAAACAAAAACTCGCTATATATAAAGAGAAAATTTTCCATGGCGTGACCTTTACTGACCTTTATTACATCAGTGATGCCCCCAGCATCCCACTGAGAGGCTCCTTGTCTTAATACATGGCATCACAATTCATGTTTGAATGCAAACTTACAAGATGAATAATTGTCAATCTTGTGGTGCAGATGATCAAAGGGATATCTTTTGCTCAATTTGTGGCGAAAAATTGGCTTCGGGAAGACAAGATGGTAAGTGTGTATTCCAATACGTTAATTTTTTGTACATTTTATTAATATTAAATTACTAGTTTACAGTTGTTATTAGTTTTACACGTTTTTGTATATGTTTTGCATAATTCCCGGAGAACTTTAATAGCGGGCTTGTATGATGGGACGATTCCTGTTTCTAATACATTTGAGTGTGTTTATATATATATTTTAAAAGTATTAACATCATTAATTATCACAACGTATACATAAGTTCTGTACACTCTGTTCACATCCTCTCACATACATAAAATACTTCATTTTATGAAGCGTTTAGTTACATAACATCAAATTGTCAAACTCTCGCACGACTCCCAAACGATACAATATCGTGTTATTCTCTCTCTCTCTCTTTCTCTCTCAGTTTAGCATCAAGATAGTCATATTACGGAAATCAGTGCCACAAAGTTTAACCCCATTCTTTAATTCCGTAATCACCCTGGTGTCCTGCAGAGAGGCCAGTTTCCCACTTTATTATCAATAAACAAGTGCAGCAGAAGATTGGTGTAAAATAGTAAACAAGTGAGCGAATTTCTAAAAGGTTTTGGTTTACTTAACAGCTAGTTTGACGTGAGCACAGTAATTATTGTGTATTGAAACAAGAAAACTTACATCAAATTATTGTCAAAGACAGAAAATGAAAATCGGACTTGAATTTTGAATTTGTTTCATTTCTTTTTAGAAAAGATTAATAAACATGATGTCTAGAATTGATATATATATATCATGTATATATTTTGATCTATTTGGTTGTGAATGATGGAAATATCAAAATTTTGGGGAGGGGTGGTCCTGTACATGTACCTACTGGAAGATTCTTATTTTCTGAAGCAAAGATATAGCCGTGCTTTAAAAATGTTACAAGAGCTATAAATGGTTAAGTATTTTTCAATGTTATCAATGGTATAAAATAAATTTGTTACTTTTCTATATTTCTTTAAAAATAAGTATAATTAACACGTGTTTATCCTAGCTACATTGTACTTTAGTTTGCGGGACATGAATAATGCATTTGAGAATGGATGTTAATCATGAAATATGCAGTATATATCTGGTGATAATATTGATATTATGATTATTTTCGTTTTTCGCACAATGCTCTTGTCCTGATTGGGTGTGAAACCCGTTTCCATTAATTACACTTTTATTTAATAATGCCAACTCGGTCAACAAACCTTGTTCCTGTTTGATAGGCCAAGAATTCAGTATTACATATTAAACTGTTTGTCAGTGATACAAGAAAGAAGTGTTTATCGCAAAAACAATTACAGTTTGAAAATATTTAATTACATCTATTACATCTATTACATCTACAGAACTAATGAATTAATATTTATGAAAAGTTAATCCATTTATTTGAAAAATTACTAAAACATGCTCGCCGAATTAGTCATGGTGTATTTTCTATTCTATAATTGTACTATTTGTCTATCCTCGAGCTCTTACTCGCGCATGCTATAACTGGTTTTCATCATTGTTTACATATCTCTGTATACAATTGTCATTGTGAAGAGATTAATAAATTTAGCTCGGACACCAGGTTGAGCATGTTGAGCATTGTCTACTATTGGCTCATACACTCACCTCTGTCGTTGGCTCGCGTATATCACAGTGATAAACACGAGAAATAGTGCGTGTGTTTTAACATTATAAATCACTTTCTATGCTTATGCCCGAGTTTTGAGATAATTTTTTACTAAATCAATCCATAACTATTAATTCAATTTGAAACAATCCTGCAAATATCATGTTTTATACGTTATGTCAAAAATCTTGACGTGAGCCCATTGCAGAGGTGTCTGAGCGAGGAACGAACGACAACTCTGCATGGGTGCAGGATGAGAGAAAGAAGAGAGAAAGGGGGCGGACGAAGTGCCTATAGTGAGACAGACATGAAGTAAAAAATCAAATATCAATTATATCCAAATTTTATTTGATATTTCATCTAATTTTAAATATATATTATATTTAAAAATCTCTACAATTTACAAAGAAGACTGTAATTATTTGTGTACTAAAAATACACATACTATCACAAATAAGATTTAAATGCCCCTATTTCTTTTGAATGATTATATGAGCTGTGTAGCGAAGTGGTTAGCGCTTTAGTCTCAAAGCAATATGATACTATCTTAAATATTTCAATAAAAGAATAATTTTTTCCATGATTTTTTTTTTCGGAAAAGTTTTATTTCTCATAATTTCATAAATTTTAATAATGCGAACTTAATTTTAATATTTAATTCACAAACTGAAAATGAATATGATTTCTTAATATCTTAAGCTATAGGCATTCTGCGCGCCTTGTTCCCCCATCTTCTTCAATGAATTTCGACGGGATGTCCAAATGATTTGTGTGTAATACAAATCCTCTTATTAATAATTATCACTACTTAAACAGTTCAACCCTTTTTAGATGCAAGTTTCTCTACAAGAGCTTTGCCTTCCTTCAGAGATTTCAAGAAATTTCGGCAAGGAAAGGAAACAGAGAGGAGACAGACATTTACCTTTCGAAAGAGCAAGAAACCAACTCGAGTTAAAGTAAAATATTAACATTTCTATAATGTAATTGTTAAAACCTTGAAGATTTTTCTGAAATAATTATTTTTACAAACGCCCATGGTAAAAATTAATGATAAATTATGTTGTTTATTTGAATTATTAAATAACTTTGAATTATTATCCATTTTTTCATCAGCCAATATAATTTTGTAGTTTTCTTGAGAACACTTTCAATGTCTTTGTTAAGGGGGGGGTGATGTAGAGGAATCATCTTTAAAACCCAAATCAGATTAAATATTGCAATTTAAGCTCATCAAGCTCTGTATAAATGCTATGTTTCTCAAACAACAAGATTTTATTTTACTTTGAACCAATTTCTTTCCCTAGAAAATAATCCTGGATCCACCACTTCATTAAGCGTTCAAATGTACACGTATATGCAAAAATAATTTGAAAATTTAGGAATAAAAAATCCTTTTAGGAGCAAAATGCAAATCATTACAATACCAATGACTTTATACATGTACATCTACACATCACTTCAATCATAACTTTTTTTCTGACCGATGATCTAAAAAAGAACTATAATTAGGCATATACATGTACATGTAGCAAGGGGGTTATAATGGGGGATCCTTGCCTCTTTTCCGGAGCATCATTTTTTATGTTTATTGAAAGCCACCCCTCCCCCACTTTTCGTTGTGTGTAGTCAAATAAGGGTAAGTGGAATTCTATGGATAAAATTTGACTCTGAAAAGAAGTTGGAACCTAACCCAACCTCCACCCCCTTGGCGCACGAAATGAGATTTCTGAGTTTGGAAATTTTTCATTTTTTACTTTTGCTTGTCAACTATTTTAGGTATAAGATGATATTTTTTTTCTCTGGTTGCCACCCCCCCCCCCCCCCCCCCAAATTTCAAAACGACGAGCAGGAGCGGCGCTACGTCCATGATATTCTTTTTTTTTGTAAGCTCACTAATCAGTTGATTGGGTTTATTTATAATTTTATTGAAATCCATTGGGCACATTTTTAAAAAGTCGAATTCTTAAATTATATTTCATAGATAAATGTCGGAGTGATGAGACTCACCATTGGCACACTGAAATATCAACGGGGAACATTATTGCCAATAGAAGTCTTCCCTAGCAATACAGAAACGGATGTCCTAAAGGTGGCAACAGACAAGCATCATAAAAACAATAAGATGCTCCCAACAGAGGAATACATTCTGTTATAAGATGGATCCAGGGCTAGTAGTATACCGGGAACAACAAATGTTTTTACTGTCAGAGGGTATAAAGATTTTCTTGGAAAGCCATTCCAGAATATGCAATTGTACATATGCCCGAAAACAGAATTTGAATCAAGTAAGTTATTTCGAGTTAGTTCGGGGATGGTCTATATTTTCATCCAGAGTCACTTTTTTCCTGTTATATAATAATAAATATCATTAAATGCATTATCATATTCTCCAGATGTATCGAACAGCAGCGATTCTGATGACCTCCCAGATCCAAAACTGAATAACAAAAATGAGGTAAGAACTACAGTATATTACACTTATACAGAGGCTGACAAATAGATTTTTAAGGCACTTGCCCAAGGGCAAGTACATGGTCAAAATTAACTTGCCCTACCTGAATTTATGCCTGCCCTACCATTAGCTTATAAATACTGTATTTATAAATATTTCAAAAAAGAGAAAGACAAATACTGAGTAAAATATTGGCATACATATTGATTTTATTTTTGATAATTGATTAAGTCACTTACCCACGGGCAAATGGTTGCTAAAATTTTACTTGGCCAATCCTAAAATTCACTAGCCCCGGGCGTCGGGCAATGGGATTTGTCATCCCCTGATCTTATAGGTCTATTTTTATTTTGTTTATATTTTTATACATATGTACATGTATATGTATACTTTCGATTGAAGGTAGGTGATGATTCATGGGAGGAGCTCGGAACACCAGAAATACTAAAACGTAAAAGGCCAGCTACAAAATCAAGGAATCGTGCACCTGAAAGAGAGACCCAAAATATAGATTCTGTAAATCCAGCACCAAAACCAGAGAATCGAGTACTTGATGCAGAAACGAGAGTAATAAAACAAGAAAACGACAGAATGGAGCAACCCTCAACCTACAGGTCTTTATACACAACTAATACCTTACAGTAACATAAAATTAGTGGGGGGAGGGCATATGTAGGTGGGGCTTAGTGGGTCTCAGTATTCCAAATGAGTAGATTTTTAGCGAAGGATTTGGCTGTGCTGCAATAAAATTACATAGCAATTTCTAGGCATATTTAAAACTACAAAAGAAACTCAATCTATAAGAAAAAAAATGATTATGATACTAAGTCCTGTTTAAATGACAATTTAGTTAAAAGAACTTACAGTGAATAAATAATGTGATTTTTTTTTTTTACATTTTAGCGAGTATATCACAATTATATCAGATGGTTCAGATGAGGAAGAAGATCTTAATCCACCAAGTCCTTCTGAGGCAAAAAATACGCAAACAGCGGATATGGCTTGCAGGTGGAGTATTCTCATATTTCATTCAATAATTTGAAACTAAGAAACCGAGAAAGTACACTTTGATAAAGCTTGGAATATCATGAATTTAAAACTAAAGGGTCTTATTTTTTCAGTTCTCAACCCCCGCGATCAACTGTGGAAATTCTCCAGGAACTTTCTCTGCAAATTCAATCAAATGACATCTCTCGATTTAACATAAACAGGAGAAATGTGTGGGACGGGGCTTGTAGGGGCTTTAGAAGGTCCACATTTGCACCAAACAACATCTTGCTCGTTAAATTTACTGATGATACTGGATTGTCAGAGGAGGCGGTAGACCAAGGCGGACCACGAGGCGAGTTTCTCCGTCTTCTAATGGATGCACTACAGAACAGCACTTTGTTTGAAGGTCCCACGACGTCCAGGATTCTTACCTTGAATAGCCATGGTAAGAAAGATTATGATAATATTCACAGAGCAATTTAATGACATAAAAGTAATGTCCATGTACTAACATTAATATAATATCTTTTCACTAGCTATACAACGGGACGAATACTATCTGGCTGGTGTTATGGTTGCCGTTGATCTAGTACATGGAGGTCCACCTCCAATGTTTTTCGATATGTTAGTGTTTGGTCCGGAAAATGTACATCCTACGATTGACGATATCCCCGAATCTGAATTCAAACAATCACTCAACTCGGTATAGTATAAAATTTAGTTTCGTACAATTTAATGCATTTAAAATTTCATAGTAAAATAATACCTTTAATTTTTTATATATATAAAATGTTTAATACTATTTTAACAAGCTAAATTATTTACCCATTCATTTATCACGATTCTTCAGATACTGCAAGCAGATACGCTGAACAATTTAACGTAGGTCGCGGGGTTACTGACCTTTTAAAATCGCTCGAAAACATACCCTGAAAATTTGTTACATGAATCCCCTGATTTCATTTTATAGTTTCTGAAAATTTGATAAAAATTGTCTGCATCGTTTTCATGCAATTCACTCCCGAACATGCCATTGTTGACGCAAGCTTTTCAGCGTTATTCTATTGAATTATATAGAGAAAACGTATTTTTTAAACCCTTTTTCTGATAATACTTTTTATTAAAAAATATTAATATCTCTTAAATGGTGCAGACGAAATTATTGATTTTTTGCCCAAATCACATCGAGATTATTTGAATTAAATACATGTAAAAACATCATATGTATTCGGGCTCGTTTTTTCACAAATTAAATGTACATAGTAACTTTTGAATGGCGAAAAAAGACATTTTTAATGAATTACGCTACTAGCGCCCACGACGTCATGCTTGACGTCGCGTATATTTTCTGATTTACACTGCGTCAAAAGGAAACAAGAAATAAAATAAAGTGAATAAAGAAAGAATCTTATGTATTAATATATGTTAATAAGGTGTATATAGGTATAAAATATATTTGATAGGGATTAAGGTGGGGGGGGGGGGGTTAACATTTAGGCAGTTTACAAACTATTATCTGAATACGAAAGAAGTTTTGTTTGATAATGTCATAAAAATACATGTAACCATCATACAGCTTGAAATATCGTTTAAGCATTTTATCAAATTCCAAATCCAAAAATGAAAAACGTCATGCTAATCCCATTAATAGGATTCATATCCTCGTATCTACCAGTACATTACATTGATATTAACTCACTCTAAATTAGGATGTTGCTTGTGAAAAGTGTCGAGCTAGTTTTTCAGCAGCAATACTTATTTTTTTAATTTTCCCTTTCAGTACGTCCTTAAGCCCATCTACCCCTGCTCTATTAAATGTAAGTTGCACGTGTTTCACGGACAGTCCATGCGATGCTAAGCTTGAACACTGGGTCTTCGTCAAAACATTTTGGCTTATCAACTGGTCATAGCCGTCTAAATTTTTTTGTTTGTTTTGCGCCTTTTTGATCTGGAGTGAGACATGCTCGACAGAAAAAGCAGATTGTCGGAGAGAATCTGAGGCGCTGGGTATTTTCAGCAACATGTGGCGGAGTACCAGAACATCGTTAACAGCATTGTGGGCTTGGACCGGTGGCAGGTCTGTACCAAATTGTTGAACCAAATGCTGCAGCTTGTAAGATGATTGACTGGGGAATGCCTTTTTGAAAACTTTAATGGAGTCTGAAAAACCAACAATACTTTTAAGATGATCGGTGATTCCGTGCCTGTTGAATGCAGATATTAAGATCCGAGCATCAAAACATGCATTGTGAGCCACGATTAGAACGGAGTCATACTTTCTCATCCACTCCACAAACTTTAACAGTGCCTCCTTTTCTCCCATGGATCGGACCGGTACCATGTCGGAGAACATGGTCAAACCATGCAGTTCGATGCCTGTCAGTTTTGAAACCGTTTTAGGGATATAACCATTTTGAGGACGTATAAAACTGGAGAAGGTGTCCTCCGTACAATAGCTACTAGCAGCTATTTGGATGATGGAACTATCTGTCGCTGAAAGAAAAAAAACACTACTTTTTACCAAATTTATAGTAATTAAAGCTGGTAAAAAAGTTTACGTTAATCATGCAAACAAAATAGTTGCCTGCCCTGATAGTTTTAAATATTTATATATATTAATTACCTAAACCAGTGGTTTCCAGATCAGCTACAATGATACTAGATGTTTCAGGAGATAGAGGTGAAATTTTCGATGGTTTTCTTTCAGACATGGGAATTTCCGTGATAAGATCCTCTAACTCATCATTTGTCGCTGACAATTCTATATCTGTAGCGTATGTAGTGCCTTCGCAGAGTTCCATTGTTGTCTCCGATGTTTGCCTCTGTTCCCGAAGTTTAAGACGTTCTACCTTGGCTTTGTAGGTACCTTGGAATTGGTGCTTTGTGGACCTTTTTTTATCCAGAAGGTTTTGTCTTTTTTCAGTTTGTTTCCCAGGAGACAAGTTGCATGCTGAATTAACCTTTTGAAGAAAAAGAAATAATGCAAAATCTTCCCCCAGCTTAAGATATTCATTTATATTTTAGATTTCATGTCTGCTGTAATATGGATTATTTCTTTTTGATTTAAAAAAAATGATTGTTAAATTTTTACACTCAAAATATATTTTGTCATGAATAATTACATACGGGTATACATAGGTGTTTTTACTCTTTGATTAATTTGATCGTTACAAAAAGGTCAGCCACCCTCTTCATTCATGAAACGGGAAAATGATCCGCCCATTGCAATACATTTTATTAAAACATTAAAACAGCTTTACCTGCAAAATGTACTTGTGACCTTCGTTTTTTTGGGCAACAGCAGCGGCAACTCTGTAAGAAAGGCTCTCTGATCCTGAGTAGTGTTGAGCTTTAGGGGCCTTCTTTGCTATCATCTGATTTAAATTTTCGTTTGCGTTTGATGATCCAAGATCTATGTACTTTTCAGCTTTTTCAGCATGCTTCTGGAAAACATCCTGCAGGGCTTCTCTTAGTTTTTCTCCAACAAGATCTTTTCCCGAGGGCAGTGATTTATGTCTGTAAGTGCTTGGATCTTTAAGGAATCCACACCAACTGGAGTTACATTGACTGTGATCTCCGAATGCATGCGGAACTGTTGCATACAGGTTTTTTCGGATCCCCTCTACGTCATTTTTGTTTTGTTGAATTGTATACGCAAAACATTTCTTGAAGTATTTTATGGTTTTCACAGAAAGACCTCCATGGGTTTCTTTGACCTTATATAATGCGTTGGACAAATTCCGGACTACGTGGTTTTTATCGCTACTTTTTGTAATGTTTGGTACTGCCTTTTTAGTTCTCAAAAATGTAGTGCTGTCGTCATCCATGATAAGTTTTCGTACATCCAGGCCTTTTTCTTTCAAAGACTTGATGCACTTCACGGTTAGGAAAGGTTCCATGCCTTTAGCTGAACCGCTCCAGTTTTTTCTACAGCTGTGAGATTTACATAAACCTCTTCCTCTTTTTCGATACTGGCATTTTCTACAAGACTTGCACGCCACACCATAAGAAAGGCACTTTTTTGTACTCTTCCCAACAACCGTTACATGTCCTTCAAAAAAAGTTATATCAAGCATTTAAATATGTTCGTGTGAGTTTATTGAAAAGGTATATAAAAACAGTTTAAATGATGTGATTAAATGTTCCTTATATCTTTTCTTATATTTTAGGCAAATAAATAAAACATAAATATATTAATAAAATATAATGTTTCACTTTGAAATTGGTAAAAAATTAAGCATTAATATTTAAGATTTTTGTCGTTTTCAACACACAAAAAGCTTTGGTAGGAATTTGTTAAATAATAGTCCATATAAACTGTAAAAAGTAATCTTTGTGTCACAAGGGGGGGGGGGGGGTGTTAAAATATTTTCCGTTTTTCGTTTATTTCTATAGTCTGAAAAATACAAGTTTTACCATGTTTAGAGTTATCTCTCTTTGTATTAACAAGAGAAGTAGCAGACAAAAGATGGGTACCCTAAAGCATAACGGACAGACGAGGGACGGACACCCCCATCACTATAAACCGATGTTTATTATGTGTTAAAATTGACATATTGAAAGGTACTCTCTATGGTCTATGACAAGAAAATTCATACAAGTACATGTATTTAGAAAGCAAGTGGGAGGGGGGGGGTGGTTGTATTGCTAAACACCGCTTTTTGAATATCAAGTATTGACTTTAATTTCATATTTACCAGATAAACTATTATAATTGCGTCCTGTTCCTTTTTTTCTGCCAGCCACCGTCGCATGAAACCTCTGCACCCTCGCTGCAACTTAGATCTGGAGCGTCTCCGCTGATGAAGAATTTTTTTTTCGATTAACTTTTGAAAATACATGACATGATTACATGTATCATGGAGAATAAATTTTAGAAATTTAACCCCTTTTTACACATATATAATTAATATTATAAAAGAATTTCCCCAGTAGTGATTTTTGATTTTATGCATTTTTTTAAGGGGGGGGGGGTTAAGTATTTTGAATGTGTTAAGTAAATATACCTATTAGAACAAATGATTTCAGCCTGAATTGCAGCATTACAAGAATTCTCTGCGATATCCTCCATAACACATCCTATTTCTCTTTCCCGTTCTTTTAGAGTTTTGTGGTGAATAGAGGGAAGGTTAAGCTCTGCGAGGATATTGTTAACCTGCTGTTCACCAATACCAGCATGCAGCATTGCTATAATATCAAAATTAATCATCCCCCATTAACACCTGTCCAAAAAACTAATATTTTTCTTTTTTACCGGTATCTATATTAAATGGTTGACAATTTTTTTAAAACTGTTTTTTATTTATTTATTATTATTTTAGTCTTGTAAATACGTATTAAAAGTAAGTTTTAAATCTGTTGTAAACAGCATTATTAATACGCATTAAAGTCATATTGTTAGGGGGGAGGGTTACCTGCAGCAAGCTTTGTATTAACGTCAAAGCATCTAGGCGGTCCTTTCCCATCCACATTCGTTGTGTGTCTCTTACCGGTAGGCACTGAATTCAAGTTGTTGCATTTTACACATTTTACGTACAGAATAGACGCCAATCCATACTTTGTCTCGTCAACACAAGCATCTAATCTTAAGTTGTCTTTGCAGAAAACGCACTCCTTCAAACCTTGAGCCAATACGCTTAGCTCTACTATTCTTCTCCCCTCGGCCCAGGAATCATTTTTGTCTTTTTGTTCATCTGTGCCTTTTTGCTCTTTCTTTCCATCATTTACGGAAGCGTTTTCCTTTCGTTTTAAATTTTCCAAGCGATTTTGCTTTCGCACAGAAATAAATTTTCCCTTGTGCTTCATGGCACCGAGCCGTTTTTCATTTATGACGTTTACATATTTTAAAAATGACGTAGGCTTATAAAATTTGCGCCAAATCTTTTGATATATTTTGTTCGAAATTTCATTTTGTAAAAAACAAATACTCAGTAATGTTTACCTCTAATTTATTGTCATGATGAACATGTGTGAAGTTGTTAAATTTTATTTATGAATTCTATATTTGTGTTCAATCAAAAATTTTATTTCATCGAGACAATGAAAAAATAACGCCTCAATTCATCATGTGCACATTCTAACACAACCACTAATAGATCGACCGCTGTGACCGATAATAAGAATAACTGGAGAAAAAAATTATATATGTCGCTCGTATATAATATATATATTTGTAAATTTATAAATTGAAACGTCTCTCTCTCTCTTTCTCTCTCCCTGAAGGCAGAACAGTGAGGATCCAAGGGCTTACAGGCGAACATTAATATAGACTGATGCTTATAAACCAAAATAGGAATTTTTAATTGCAAAACACTAGCCCTTGTTGTTATGAGTTATCAACAATACTTTCGGTATAAATGTATATAAATATATTTTTTTCAATTAACTACGGTTGTATTGATTCGATAGCTGGAATTAAAAAAAAAAATTTTTCATTATAAAATAGATTTCTTAAATTTTAATTTATTTTGCATACTGAAAATCATTATTTAAAACTTTTGCTTCCTAAAATGTGACGTCATAATCAGATGTGCACAAGAAAGTCGCCCAAATCATATAAATTGCGTACCCAGTTTTAATGACGTCAGCAACCCCGCGACCTACGTTAAGAAGTTCAATGGAAGCCAACAGCAGCACTTTGACTTTAGCGGGATGTTTCCATCACGTACGATCGATCGAGGACAAAGTGCCACTAATCAGAGATATGATCAAATGGTACTGTCTTGAGAGGACACGTACGGCATTTGACAGGTATTCTTTTTTTTTTTTTACTTTTTTACTTTAACTTAAATCTATTATACTTATATATTAATTATAGTAACCCTGCAAAATAAAAAATCGAGGGATTAATCTACTAGTAATTATTTTTTTATGTTTCCGATTCATTTGCAGGTATCTAATAGTATAAAATTTATTTTTTTTCTGGTTAGATTTAAGTCTGGATTACAAACCCTGGGTGTGCTGGCCACCATTCAGTCATATCCAGAGAGTTTTAGAGATTGCCTAATGTTCACCAACATCAAACTGACGGCGATATCGATGGAGGATATTTTCCGTCCATGTGTCAGTCCCACCGGAAGTAACCGGAGAACAGTCGAGGACAGACTGGTTGGATATTGGCGGGACTTTTTACAAGATGCAGAGGGTACTGGGCATTGTTTAATTTTTCTATGAAAATAACTTTCTGTAGAGAGAAATTGTATACGTATTTAATGGTTATTTCCAATTATTCAATGAAAATTATATTGAAACTATTTTTTCCCAGTAAAAAAATATGAAAATGAAATTTTTTTAAATTTACATATAATTTGCTTTTACAGAGGGAGCCACTGTGGTGACTTTGGAGCACTTATTGATTTTTGCAACTGGAACAAACAGAGTGCCGCCACTCGGACTCAGTCCTTCTCCTGTTCTGTCGTTTCTACACGAAGAGGAGGGGGGAGGAAAGTTCCCCATTGCTAATACCTGTGGGAATGAATTGAAAATTCCAATTCATCCATCTTTTGAAATGTTCAAGGAAAATATGGAATTCGGAATTTTAAATGCCCCAAATTTTGGTCGGGCATAGTTTAATTGCATGGTCATTACATGAGAACAAACACGCCTAAATTTCAAATTAATTTTCCTGATAAAAAAAATTCTGAATCATTTTTTATGGGTATTTTTTTTTTTACATTAATCAAAATTACATTTTAAAACCATGTTTATTAGGTAAATCTACGCTTAATACAATTCTAATATCTGACTTAATCTGTCCTCATATTATGGTCTTTATTTGCTTGTGTACATCTATTATTAAGACCTACGTACATCTTTGCATAAATTTGATATGTAAATATATCATTTATAGTCTGTGTAAATTTTAGAAGCTCAATTAAACTGGGAAAAGTAGATTGCTCCATGAAATCTCTATATCAGTCAGCCACAAGAATGTAGAGGGAGAGGGTGCATTTCTACGTGTTTATGCCATTATCAAATACGTGTTACATGTATGACAAATAAAGCCATGTTAATTTGCATTCATTGATTTTATTTTCATTGTTTTATATGTCACTTCTTTAGACATTTATATTGCAAAAATGAAAACTTGAACAACATGTAGGTATTACTCGCCAGATATGTGCATTAACTCAAGGTAATTCTGTAATGCGCTTTCAACATCAGTCGCAGTTCTCCAATGAATTCTTGATTTTACTAGGTTAAGATATTCATAAACTTCAGAATCGTCACAGATAGACTTAGATTTCGTGTTTTGTCGGAGATGTTCGATTTCCTGTGCAGTGACGGGCCTTTTAAAGTCACATTTAGAATAAAGTTCTGGTAGGAAAAAAATTTCGTTTGGAATTCCAGCCGGACAAGACCCGGTATTTGGTCTTATTCTGTGACAATTCCATGCCATTGCAGTTTCATTCAACTGCCTTTGGATAAAGTCCATGAAACAGTATTGAAAACATGAACGTTGGAATTTATTATCTGGATTATAAATTCCAAAGTCATAGATGTCCGAAAAATAGTCCATCCACCACTGTGCTCTGTTCCTTTTAAAATAACTCCACCAAGCTTCTATTCTTTGATTTCTTACTGACGTCACGTAGGAATGACTAGAAGGATCATTGGTAAATATTGTCTGAATTGTAGCTAGAATACCATTTTCAGTGCCTGGGTCTGTTCGAAGATTTCTAGGACATCCTTGCAATTGTTCGACACAATCAAGAAAATATTCCCCAATTACGGCCGGGTCGCTGTTAGATGCAGCCACCTCTAACAAAAGAACTCGTCTTGAAAATCCGTCAATTGCACCGTGAATGGCAAACCCATATGGTTTTAACTTGTCAAAGCCATCAATATGCCATGTAAAATTGGGGCCATTACTTACATAGACACGTCTTTGAAGACGGCGTCTGATTCTTCTTACACTTCCCTCGGGATTCAATCTTTGTAATAGCCGCATTACCGTATTCTTAGAAACACACAACTGATACTTAAACTTCAACAATTTCCACATTTCTCTGTAACCCACATTTCCGCTGGGTCCACTCAACTCTAATCTAATTTTTTCTTCTACAGTTCCTATCGGACTTGGGTTTTTCCTCCGAAACAAGTTAAATGATTTAAGCCTTCTTTTAAGAGACCTTAAACTCCATTCAAAACCATGATACGTGGTCAGAAACGTCAGTATTATATCGTAAGAATATCCTTCTGACATATACGCACTGAGTAATTCCTCTTCAGTCTCATAATTTCTTAACTGTGGAGCCAAAGGTAAAACAGCAAAGTTTCTTTTTGTAAAGCATAGAACAAGGAAGGTCGTCAAAATAAAGCTCACCTAAAACATGAAAAATATATAAGCAGAAAAAACTTCATTAAATTATTCAATAGATTACATGTATGCGCTCTTTTGCAAAGTTATACAACTCATTGATACATTGTGTATGAACATGATGAAATATAGATAAAGAGTATTAAATAATACATACCATTATGCTGCTTCTGTAAAGTGAACGTAATTACAGGAGTGGTATTACTGGTTTCTCCCCTGCCTGGGGTTAATCTGTATATCATTCGATCGAGATCTGTGGGATACGGATCACGTGATGGAAAATTTTCCCTTTATATATATCGCATTTCTCTTTATATATATCGAGTTTTTGTTTATATATATCGCATTTCTCATTATATATATCGAGGTTCTGTTTATATATATCGCATTTTCTTTATATATATTGAGGTTCTGTTTATATATATTGCATTTTCTTTATATATATCGAGGTTCTGTTTATATATATCGCATTTTCTTTATATATATCGAGGTTTTGTTTATATATATCGCATTTTCTTTATATATAGAGGTTTGCTTATATATATTGCTTTTCCTTTATATATAGAGGTTGGCACTAATGGGCTTCCGTACCTCTATACCATAAGTTCTGAGTTTAAACAAGAGACCCTTATGCCACACACGATCAAATGCTTTAGAAAAATCACAGAATATTTTGCAACAATTTTCATCGTCGTCAATTAGCTTAACAATAGTATCATATGTTTCTATTAGTTGACATACAGTGGAATGACCTGGTAAAAAATCAAGATTGCAGTTTATAAAAAAGATTGTTATCACGGAAGTGATTATACAAGTGTTTGAATATGATTCGTTCCATTATTTTACCAATACAACTTTACAATGACACAGGTCTAGAATTAGACATAATGGAATGATCATCTTTCTTAAATAAAGAGAGAACATAGCAATTTTTCAATTACAGGAAAAATACGATCAACAAATCACCTGTTAAACATAATGGTTTTAGAATAGCATACATGGTGGATTTCAACATCTTGTGACTAATATTGTCTTGACCTATTGCTTTCTTAACAGAAAGAATTGAAACTAGTGCTAATTGTAACGGGAACCGTTACAGATGTTCCCCAAACGCTCCCCAACTCCCTTTTAGTTCCATATTCCCTGTAATATACTATTTGTGAAAGCATTCAGTCCAAAATTATTAAAAATCACTCATTCAAGTGTATTTCTAATTTCATTCGTTCCAAATGCACGCACGTGCGTGCACGTGCATGATGACCATACCTTCTTGTAGGAGTCCCTTATATTTATTTATGTTCTGAATCCCATCCTGTTTGGTTGAAAAACAAGGGAGTTATAGCCATTTCAAGTGTCAGCCAATCAGATTGCAGCACACGTGCATGCGCGTGATTTCATGATCATTTTTCTATATGGCATTGTAGGATATCCTAATGAATGATTATGTTTTAAATTTCAAAGCATTTCGTCAAAAAACAAAGGAGATATAGTCATTTAAAGTTTCAGCCAATCAGATCGCAGCACACGTGCATGCGCGTAATTTCTTGAAATTTTTTGTATATCATATTGCAGGGCATCCTAATGTATGACTATGTTTTAAATTTCAAAGCATTTCGTCAAAAAACAAAGGAGATATAGTCATTTAAAGTTTCAGCCAATCAGATCGCAGCACACGTGCATGCGCGTAATTTCTTGAAATTTTTTGTATATCATATTGCAGGGCATCCTAATGTATGACTATGTTTTAAATTTCAAAGCATTTCGACAAAAAACAAAGGCGATATAGTCAATTAAAGTGTCAGCCAATCAGATTGCAGCACACGTGCATGCGCGTGATTTCATGAAATTTTTTCTATATCATATTGTAGGATATCCTAATTCATGACTATATTTTGAATTTCAAAGCATTTCATCAAAAAACAGAGAAGATACTGAGATTTTTGTTTCAGCCAATCAGAGCGAAGCGCACGTGCATGCGCGTGAGTTCGTGCTAATTTGACAGTGTCACATTATCAATAGTATTAATATATCTTTATATAATGAGTTTCAAATCATTTCATCAAAAAATGTAAAAGTAATAGCTATTTAAAGTATATCAGTCAATTCACTCATTTCACGCGCACGCACGTGCGTGCGTATGCGCGCAAAATGACCTTCGTTCCGCACACCTACACTACACACCTATTAACCCTAAAAAGGTTTTAGCTCAGTTGGGTGAACAGTTTCTGAGAACACTCGCGGACAAAAAAAGTACAGGAGAAGAAATAAGAAAAAAAATAATAATAATAACTAGTGCTAATTGTAACGGGAACCGTTACAGATGTTCCCCAAACGCTCCCCAACTCCCTTCTCGTGCCATATTCCCTGTAATTTTCATTAAAGAAGGCAAAATCTATGCATTTAAGACGTAAATAACGTTTTCCCAAAAGTATACCAAGTATTTCAAATTTAAGCAATGCAGGCGTGCGCATGTGATTGCATGAGCGTAATGACGATATCATCTTGTCTACACTATTTTACTCATATGCACGTGCACGCATGTGCATGATGACCATACCTTCTTGTAGGAGTCCATTATGTCTGTCTATGTTCTGAATCCCATGCTGTTTGGTTGAAAAACAAGGGAGTTATAGCCATTTAAAGTTTAAGCCAATCAGATTGCAGCGCACGTGCATGCGCGTGTTTTCATGACAATTATTATATATCTTATTGTAGGACATCTTAAAGTATGCATATGTTTTAAATTTCAAAGCATTTTGTAAAAAAACAGAAAAGATATTGAGATTTTTGTTTCAGGCAATCAGAGCAAAGCGCACGTGCACGCACGTGCATGCATGTGAATGGTGACCAAACCATCTTGTAGGAGTCCTTTATGTCTATCTATGTTTTAAATCCCATGCTGTTTGGTTGAAAATCAAGGGAGTTATAGTCATTTAAAGTTTCAGCCAATCAGATTGCAGCGCACGTGCATGCGCGTGATTTCATGAAAAATTTTATATATCATATTGTAGTACATCCTAATACATGTCTATGTTATAAATTTCAAAGCATTTCATCATAAAACAAAAAAGATATTAAGATTTCTGTTTCAGCCAATCAGAGCAAAGCGCACGTGCATGCGCGTAAGTTCATGCAAATTTGACCATGTCATCTTATCTACACAACTTATATATGTTTATATAATGAGTTTCAAAACATTTTATCAAAAAATATAAAAGTTACAACCATATTAAATATATCAGTCAGTTTATTCATTGCACGCGCCCGCACGTGCATGCGAATGCGCGCAAAATGACCCTCGTTCGGCACATCTACACAACATGCCTACTAACCCTAAAATGGTTTTAACTTAGTTTGGTGAACAGTTTCTGAGAACACTTCCGGACAAAAAAGTACCGGAGAAGAAATAAGAAGAAAAAAGAATAATAATAATAATAATAATAACTAGAAAGTCTGCTATTGCAAGCAATAGCATATGTCGCCCCGTATTAGACAAGACTTTCATTTTTATCATCACTAAAACAAAAGTCCATAAGCTAAGTTTGAACAACCATTGAGTCCATTGGAAACGGAAGACCTTAATTCGGTACATCCCACTCATTATTTTTAGAATCGGTAGGAGAAGAAAGTAGTGCAGGAAAATTACAAGTTCCTCAATTTGCAGACTTGCATAAAAGAAATCTGGCAGATGTACTGAACTGAGCCTCATACTTGTTAATTGGCAGTATCTTTCCTATGATAAAAGCTTGGGAAATGTAATTTATGAAGAAGATCAGCCGAATTATTTTGTGAATTGTAACGCCAGTGAGAACTCTGAAATTTCCCTCTTTCACTTTCATTTTAGAGGTTCTACCGAAAAACGAATCTGACATGCCACCATCAATTCGAGCATTTCTGCATTGCAGAGAGCTGATGTGTGTTATGAGATAATAAATCATGTGTGAACTTTCTCAGTTTAGCGGAATCATGAACATTTTCGGCGAGATGAATGTTTTGTATACAGTGGTGATCAAGGCTTTGCGAACCATCAGGAGCGGATCAAAGAATTTATGAATGAATAAAAACTATGGAAATGACGTACCAATTTTTTAATTTATACTTGCACTATCTAATGAAATGAATAATATACAAGTGATAGATATACAAGAAAACGCGAAATGATAATAAATGCAGCTGACAATCGTTATTTTTTTTTTATATAGATAAAATAAAATATTTATAAATTCAAGAGACAAAACAGAAGGAGAATGAATGATGGCAAAATATCACATGACGGGAACTGAATTTTATGAATGAAGATTTTAAAAAGTTACTTGTAAGTTGTATATGTTATATCTGTGTATTCTACTTGGCTGTGTGCTTCATAAAAAGAGGGGGGGGGGGCGTCTTGAACATAGTAAATAGCCATAACGTTTGAACGGTAAGTACTAGGGCTTTCGTATTTCAAATATGTAATCCTTGTGAAAAGAACTTTTATTGGATACGACGAACTTTGACCCTTTGACCTAGACCTTGGAGAACACATGTGTACATCTGAATCTTTTTTCCTGTTTCGTTTCTATGGCAACCGTGAGCGACTCATTACAATTATTTTGAAAGTAGAAATCACTTTGACACATTGCAAGGAATAAACATTGAGAGTTTCAAAACGATTGCCTGAGTAGTTATTGAGAAAATCGAAATTAAAGAATTTTAACTTTCACCTGGTTTCCATGGCAATAATCGATTATATGAAAATTTTAAATACGAGTTGCAGAACTACAGATACTAATCATTAAAATAAGAAAAGTTTCATGACGAACGTTTAAGGGACCAGAGAGAACACTCTCGGACAAAATTTGTCGCTTTTTACAGGTTTCCATGGCAACGGTAGACATATTGGAACTGAACGACCTCACTGCACAACTACAACCAGTGATCGTCCTTGAAGGAAAGTTTCAGGAAGATTGTCCCAGCCATCTCCGAGAAACAGCCTGGATAAAAAAAACATGCGTACAATATCAATATGTCGTCCCCGACTTCGTTCGGGGCGACATAATAATAATAATAATAAGAAACAGAGTAAAAACAATATGTTCCCCAACTTCGTTTGGGGAACATAATAATAATAATAAGAAACAGAGTAAAAACAATATGTTCCCAAACTCCGTTTGGGGAAGATAATAATGTCTTTGATTTCTTGTTCTCAAACACAGACTGTATCAAATTTGCTATTGCACACAGAAAAGAAATTCGGTAACATAGGGTCGCTTTCGTCAATACAAGTAATAGAAGCAAAATACTCGTAATCAATTAAAACATCTATTTTCTCTTCATTTGAAAGCATAGGAGTTGGAAGCAAATTGAAAGGGGGGGATAAACCAACAAAAAAAGTAAACCCCAATTTTAAACGCCTATATTATGTCTTTGCAAAAAAGCGGGGAATTAAGTCCCCCTACCCCCCCCCCCCCCCCCAGTTCCGACGCCTATTGCAAATTGAACCAGAAGTCTCTGTCGAGACTGTAGCTCTACTGGTTTGTACTTATAACAAAGGAAAAGAAGCCATTGCTATCGGTCTAAATCTGTAGGAGGAGTAGCATTTTAAAGGAATTTCACAGAAATTTCTATTTTTAGTAAACATGGCAACACCGTTCATCAAAATCAAAAAACCGATGCTCTAAATATGTATCTTGGTGTGGTCTTTTTGTGTGCTAAGTTGTATTGAAATCAGACCAAAACTGTGAGAGGAATAGTGTTGTAAAGGTATTTCACAGAAATTTCTATTTTTAGTAATCGTTCATCCAAATCAAAAACCGATGCACTGAATTATGTATCTTAGTGTGGTCTACTTGTCTTACAAATGTTATTGAAATCATACCAAAACGGTAGGAGGAGTAGCGTTTTAAAGGAATTTTACAGAAATTTCTATTTTTAGTAACCATGGGAACGCCATTCATCTAAATCAAAAACCGATGCACTAAATTATGTATCTTAGTGTAGTCTACTTTTCTGACAAATTTTATTGAAATCAGACCAAATCTGTAGGGGGAGTAGCATTTTAAATGAATTTCACAGAAATTTCTATTTTTAGTAACCATGGCAACACCGTTTATCGAAATAAATAAACGATGCACTGAATTATGTATCTTAGTGTAGTCTACTTGTGTGCCAAGTTATATTGAAATCATACTAAAACTGTAACAGGAGTAGCATTTTGAAAAAATTACTAAAAATTTGAAAAACTAAAATAGAAATTTCTGTTAAATTCCTTTTAAACCCTATTCCTCCTACAGATTTGGTCTGATTCAATAGAGGACGCTAAATTGCGTAAGAAGTCGGATGGTAATGACTGAAGGACTGTATCGGATGATGAAGTGCAGATCTATGTGGCAATGCCGATTTCTGCACTTGGTTCAGATAGACTGTTTACCATGTTAACGGAAGTGAAGTTCTCGGTCTCGCGAGGCCTCGGTGATAATGTACAGCGTTGCGCCAGTGACTTGCTTTTGATCCGAAGATAATTCATTATTTTGTTTGTAAAAAGATATATTATATCTTATCACTTAGTAAACAATTAAACAAAACATCTTTTTTTTCTTCGGTGTATTTATACGCCACTCATATACATCTGACCTTTCAGGGGTGTTGCTAAAACGCGGAACGGAAAGCGGAACGGAACGGAAACGGAAAATATTATTTCGATTAAATCATTTAAAATACATAAATTTTCTGAGAAACGATGTATGTTATGCATATTTAATCACTCCTTAATAAATACAAGTTGATCTAGTAATGTCAAGTCTCTTAGGAAAACCGCTGACATAGTAGTGACGTAGCATCGCTTTTGAAAGGGGGGGGGGGGCAGAGAAAAAAGTCGAACTTGACAAGCGAAAAAAAGACAATTGAGGATAAATTCCAACTCCAATTTCGTTCAGTAGTACTTTTTACACCAACTTACTACATTAATTTAACAGACAGAAAGTGTTGGGAGTTTTAATGAACATTTCTATAGTAAAAAAGGTTATATTTGGTAAACAGTTGAGGGGGGGGGGGGGGGGCAATATTTGGTATGTAAATGAATAATGGTAATTGATAAGAAAAATAAAAAGTAAAAAAACTAGAGCCGAGCTCGTTGCAAAGCAACGAATAGGTCTTCCGTTGGAGCTACGGATAGGAAGACGTAACCTTGAGTCTAGGTCAAGCCACATTCTAAGTTATACAAGTAAGCAACCTAAAGACTTGTAAAGGAAGAAACTTACAATGTTAAATTTTCACCATGAAAAACACTGTAAAGGAATGTATGTGACCTTGAACTTTATAAATGACCTTGCGTCAAGCAATGTTTCGCCATGAAAAACACTGTAAAGGAATGTATATGACCTTGAACTTTCTAAATGACCTTGCGTCAAGCGATGACAAACTCTGTTATAAAAATCTAATACCGTATAATCCCTATTAACCGCCCCGGGTGCTTAGAAAATTTCGAAAAGGGGTCGGTTATTTTGGTATTCTCTTCATATTATTTAATGTCATTCTTATACTTCAAAAATGTTAAAGAACAACTAAAATAATGCCGAAGCGGAACTTTACTTTAAGTGAAGATTATCCACCCAATTTATGCGATATGATTCATTTTCCACTGAGAAATTGGATAATAGACAAGTTACATTTTCACTTTGTTAAAATTTTGGCAGACGTTTGATACGATTCTAGATGATTTTAATCATTGTAGAGGGGGCCCTTGTTTTCTAATAATTGAAAAAAGACCTAGGGGCGCTTATAGGGGCAGGGGTGGTTAATAGGGATCATACGGTATGTGTATTACCGACTGGAAAAGTACACACATGTTTTTTTATACATTCTTTTAGTCCATGAATCCAGCCAAAACATCTTATCTTTAGTGACCTTGAACTTGAGTCAAGGTCATGTCCCACCCTGCATTATACATGTATCAGCAATGTTTCACAGGTACAAATACTGTAGCGAATTTACAGTTTCTCTGTCAGTAACCTTGACTTGTCTGAATGAATGGATATGTTCAGCCTTATTTTTTCTGAGCATATACAGTATCGAATCGGAAGAATTTATTAGGTTCAACACTATGATTTAGCTAAGGATTTAACAAGAAATATGTCTATAGGACATGAATGCCCCGCCAAGTGTATATTAGTAAATAATGCAACATTAAAATCTGTATTAGTGTATGACGTTTGTTGAGAATATCTTGAATAGTTTCTTTAAAATTGAAATCTTAAAAAATGGATATAGATTATAAAATCCCCTTCAAATAATGCATAAGCTTACATAAAAATATCTTAAATGGTTTCTTTAATACTAAGCAAAATGCAAATTAAAGACAAGTGAGGTAAAGGTCACAGGAAAGTGCAAGGTTAAAGTGTATCAGCATACTAAAGTTTGATAAAAATGTCTTGGATTAATTCTTCAAATCTGAGCACCGCACGTGTGGCACAGGGGTTAGAGCATCTGTTCTAGACTAAGGTTTGGATATCTGTCTCAAAAGTGTGCATATATTTTGGCCACTTTTGTATGTAAAAAATGCTTACATGTATATAATTAAACTTACATGTACAAGCATATTCCCGTAAAATCGTGCAATTGAAAATTCTTTTCGGGTTTTTCCCGTGAGTTGGAAACGTCACTTACTGGTACACTTACAATGACGCCGTGGTATTTCCATTTATAACTATCGGAGTACACGATGTATTTTTAACACCGACATGCCCGCGGCTCTCTGCGGCCACGCACGTGTGAACGAGGACTCGGGTGCAAAACTTTTTGACACAAGGCAACAGAGGTGGATGTAAACTGTAATGACATAACTGAGGGCATTGTGGCATCGCACTTTGAAAAAAATGCATAAAACAAATTCTAGACTTATAGATTTTAATAATTTAAATTGAAAGTGGATACACCCCCAAGGTAAGCCCCAATTTTTAATGCCTATATAATGTATCTGCAAAACATTTGTGTGAACCCCACCCCCACCCCCCGTACAGATGCCTATGCTTCACAACAATATAACTGGTATGACGTTAAAATTTTTCAATAAATTTTAGTTTACATAAAATGCATGAAAACTGTAAAAAAAAAAATTAGTTCAGTAAAATATTTAAGAGAGAAAGAATTTTCAAAGTACATGTATGGAAAAATCAAAATCGCTCACTTTCATATCGTAAAGTGACCATACCGAAGAGTTATCAAACAGGTTCAATTATTCATATCATATCTAAGATTTGCAAGAATATTGACCAAGCCACACACATTTTTTAAAGTGCGTTAATATGGTCGACATCAACGCACTTTGAAAAGAAATTTTATTTTTTTAAAAGTGCGTTGATTTGGTCCCAAATTTAACGCACTTTGAAAATATTTTTCAAAGTGCGTAATTTTTCAAAGCGCGTGGTAACAGGGCATACATAATGAAATTCGATTATTCGTGGACGATACATCACTGTTTGCAATAGTGGACACTGATATTAATACTCCTACATGATCTCTTACAACCGATCTTGATAAAATAAAGAAATGGTCACAAATCTGACTTTTATTAGATTTTAGGTATAGGCGAATGTGTGTGGATATGTGGAAGGGATGGTGTTAATTAATTCATTCAAGATTTGCTAAATTGTTCGTTCGGGCGAAGGCTTAGAAAATGTGACACACTGCGCGTGCAGGTACACACCAGTAAATGTTATCATTAAAATAAAATTTGACGGACATTAATTTACACCACGAGCATTATATATATTTTCTGTTTTTCATACCCCAGATTTCCTTCTTTTGATTTACCGTTTACACAGGCCTGTGTTTTAACAGCTGTTCATTAATTCTGTCAATTAATATATGATACGAGAAAACGATACATCTCTCGGTAATTTATATTTTAGGGGGAAAATACAGGTGAAAATATATAGATTGATACCTTAGTATTTACCTGTGTAATTATGAGGTTACAAACCGTGACGATGACTGGACAGGATGGGCTACCCGTTATAAAAACAACTCATAATCAACTCTGCGGAACTCTGTGTGTCTCAATCTACATACTTTGGAGGCGCGTGTGAAAGTGGGATTTTGTATTGATGTATTCTGATAAAACGCTCGATATTTGTATATTCGGGACGTATACAGTTGTACATTGTAAGGACGACGACAAAAGAACGTATATTGACTTACATACATATGTACATTTAACTTAAGATACAAAAAATCTATCACTAGTCATGCTAGTAGAAATTAATCAAAGGAGCATATTTTCGATGGTATTTGAAGTGAAACAGATCATGACCTCGATATCAAGAAAAACATTTGCTATATAAAAAATAACTATATGCAACTTTCATTTAATTCAGCAAATAAATTATTGAATGAAATGCACTAGCGACATAATCAGTCAAAGATACTATGAAATAATCTGAAAGATTCAACATATTTATATCCACTCATCAATTAGTTAACAAAACTAGAGCAAAGCTCGTTGCAAAGCAACGAGTAGGTCTTCCGTCCTGTTTTGACCGGAAGTGACGTCAACAAAAGAAAACAATGAGCTAAGTCGTCTCCAGTCACTTTATAATTTCAATTTCAAAACCTTAAGAAATAAGCTATTTTTGGCTACTTCCCGTTTGACCGGAAGTAATGTCGACGGACGGAAAATTAAGTTTTATGCTTCCAGTGACATATGTTACCCAAAAACTTGTCAAAAACGGCAAAAATATGCATTTTCTGACGACTTCCGGTTTGACCGGAAGTGACGTCGCCGGACGCATTTTGACGACTTCAATAGATTTAGCTTGAAATTTTGAACAACTTTGCTTCTTGGACGTATTACAAATTCTTAATACTTTTTGATATATATCTGGAAAAAACGTTTGGCCCATTTAGACCCTTAATTGAGGGGTCAGCCCTTTTTCTGAGATATAATTTGAAAGATCTTGTAATTCTGCACAAATTTACGTTCTATATGTTTACACAAAATATTTTTAGTTTAGAAGATAAAAAGGAAAATATGTGTAAATTTTCGCTCTTTTAGGCGTTCTAATTTTTTACCCCTATGTAGCGCCATTTTGAATACAGAAATCGAAAAACAAAAACCGATGTGCACAACTTCAATCCTTCTATTATCTAAAATTAGTAAAATTTTTGCTCCAGCTTTTGCCATCTCCGAGCCTTTGTCTGGAAATGAAAGCCTATAAATTTTCGTTTAAAGGGAAATAACTCAAAACCGGAAGTGAATTTTTGGATTGCTAGACTAAATTCTGGTAGAGTTTAGTAACGTCTATAAACTCTGAAAATTTGAGCGAAATCCATTGAGAAATGAGTGAAAAATGAGCCCTCAAAGTTGGCGTCTAGGAAAAGGAAAAAAAAAGAATAATAAGAATAATCTTAATCATTAGAATCAGTAGAAGGTCTTCCGTTGGAAACGGAAGACCTTAATTAAATTTATCCATTCTGTGGTTTCTTTTGTGTATATGACTGGGGGTCGCTGGATCACACGCCGATTGATTCCCGGTGACCGACTTTGCCCCGCGTTATCGAGGGAGGCGCGTTATATAATTGTAAACAAACAAGGTGAATGTGAAAGGCGTGCACTTAATGGCTGTGAATAGTATATGCTTTACAGTTATGTTTTATTTTCTCACTATATTGTTTGTTTTTATATGATAAGAAGAAAAGATAATCTTTTCTTCCCTTTTTAGTATACTTGCATGGTTTATACGATTTTAAAAAAAGGAAATAAAAGGGAAAGTTGTCAGTGAATAATCATGATAATTTGGAAGAAAACACAAAACACTTCAAGAACCTTATTCTAAAAAATATTAGCATCCAATGTAGCCATGTTTATCATTAAGGTCTTCCGTTTCCAACGGAAGACCTTCTACTGATTCTGAAGATTAAGATTATTAGGGTCTTCCGTCTTCAGCGGAAGACCCTTCTATTATTCTTATGTTTCTTTTTCACTTTTCTTATTATAATTAGGGTCTTCCGTCTTCAGCGGAAGACCCTCCTATTATTCTTATGTTTCTTTTTCAATTTTCTTATTAAGGTCTTCCGTCTTCAGCGGAAGACCTTCTTGTTATTCTTAGGTTTCTTTTTCACTTTTATTATTATTATTAAGGTCTTCCGTTTCAACGGAAGACCTTCTTATTTTTCTGTTGTTTCTTTTCAACTTTTCTTATTATTATTATTCTTACCGATTTTGTGCACGCGATTTCTCGTGAATGCGTCGATGGATTTTCATGAAACTTTCAGCATTGATGACAAATGATATGAACTTAAGGCGTTTTTTTTTAATCTGATGACGTCACTTCCGGTTCGGAGTTTTTGGCGAGTTAGTGAGTTTTAATGGGTCATTTTGTCCGGCAGTTTTCTCAAAAAGCACTCAACGCAGAAGCATGAAATTTTCAGTGCTGATAGAGCAACCTATGGAAATATGTATTTGGTATATCTCAACCACCGGAAGTACGAAGGGCTGACGCTGGCTATGGTCCGAAAACAGTCCTATCAAGAATTTCAAAAATTTAAACACCTTTTCTACGATAACTTTTTACCTAGAAATATTTTGTAAAAGCATGAAGAACAAAAGAAGTGTAGAATTTAAAGATCTTTCAAATGATATCTCGAAAAAAGGGCTGGCCCCTAAAATTAAGGGCCAAAGGGGGCCGAAATTTTTTCGTTTATATCTCATGAAGTATTGAGAATTTGTAATACCTCAAAGAAGCAAAGTTGTTCAAAATGTCAAAATTAATCTATTGAAGTCGTAAAAATACGTCCGGCGTCGTCACTTCCGGTCAAACCGGAAGTAGTCGAAAAACGCGTATTTTTGCCATTCTTGACAAGTTTTGGGGTAACATATGTCACTGGAAGCCTTAAACTTAATTTTCCGTCCGTCGTTGTCACTTCCGCCGGCGCCGTCACTTCCTTCCAAACCGGAAGTAATCGAAAAACACGTATTTTTGCCATTCTTGACAAGTTTTGGGGTAACATATGTCACTGGAAGCCTAAAACTTAATTTTCCGTCCGTCGTTGTCACTTCCGGTTTAACCGGAAGTAGCAAAAAGTGCCTATTTCTGCATTAATCAATATAGCTTTAGATGATTCAAACCATTTTTAGGCGTTATTTCTTAGTTTTGGTTAAAAATGAAAGCTACTTCCGGTCAAACATGACGGAAGACCTACTCGTTGCTTTGCAACGAGCTTTGCTCTAGTTATTATTCTTTTTTTTTCTTACCGATTTTGTGCACGCGATTTCTCGGAAACGGCTCGATGAATTTCCATGAAACTTTCAGGACTTATGTAACATTACTTGAACCTTATGCATTTTTTTCCGATTTGATGACGTCACTTCCGGTTTGGAGCTATTGTCGATTTTATGATTTTTGCAGGGTCAGGTTGTCCTCGAACGTTCTATAAAATGGCTATAGATAGAAACGTGAAAATTTCAGGTATGATAGTCCAAAGTCTATAGATATGTAAAATTTATTTCATTTCTATCTGAAGTGCCGCACGTCGGCACTCGCTATGACCCAAAAATAGACGTATCGCGAATTTCAAATTTTTTAACACCTTTTCTACGATATCTTTTTACCTGGAAACATTTTGTTAAAAGATATAGAACAAAAGAAGTGTAGAATTCCAAGATCTTTCATATGATATCTCGAAAAAAGGGCTGGCCCCTAACATTAGGGGACTGGAGGGGCCGAAAGTTTTTACTTCATATTTCAAAAAGTATTGAGAATTTGTAATACGTCAAAGAAGCAAAGTTATTCAAAATGTCAAGCTTTATCTAATGATATCGTCAAAATACGTCCGGCGACGTCACTTCCGGTCAAACCGGAAGTAGTCAAAATTGCATATTTTTGCCGTTCTTGACAGGTTTTTTGGGTAACATATGTCACTGGAAGCTTAAATCTTAATTTTCCGTCCGTCGACGTCACTTCCGGTGAAACCGGAAGTAGCCAGAAATGACTTATAATTGCTATAATTAATATACATTTGGAGGATTAAACCATTCTTGGACTTCATTACTCATTTAAAAAAAAAAATGAAAGTTACACATGCACTTCCAGTCAAACAGGACGGAAGACCTACTCGTTGCTTTGCAACGAGCTCGGCTCTAGTTATTATTATTATTTTTGTTTTTCTTACCGATTTTTGTGCAAGCAAATTCTCGGAAACGGCTCAGCCGATTTTCACGAAACTTTCAGATCTTATAGATATTGGTCTGAACCTTATTGGAAATTTTTTATATGTACGTCGTCACTTCCGGTCGTGAGATATGGACGATTTTCTGATTTTAAGAGGGTAAGCTTGTCCGGGCAATCACTAAAAAACGAATGAAGATATTGACTTGAGATTTTCAGTGAAGGTAGAGGAAGGATTGCTGAATTGGTTTTTTGAGTTTATATCTTTCCAGAGCATAAAGCGTTGTAGCTTGTCTGAGCTCGTTTTTATTGTTATTTTTCTGACCATCTAATTTTGTGTACGCGATTTCTCAAAGACTACTGGATGGATTTTCATGAAATTTGCAGGAACAATGTGTTGTTATCTGAAGTTATTTTATCCGAGAGATTTTTTGGAAATTCCTTTCTGGTGCCAAGTTACGGACAATTTTCTGATTTTAAAATGACATTTTGTTCGCGGATAATCTCAAGAACGGTAAAAGATATCACTGTGAAACTTTCAGGGATTCTAGATCGTGATAAGTACTATCCAAGACGCGATCTTTTGTTCGTCTCTACTTCCTGTCGTAACGGCATGCAAAGAAAAAAGTCGAATTTTTAAAACTTTTTTGTTTTTCAATATTTTCAAATGATATTAGTATGATTAATAGAAACATTTATTATTAGGCTGAATAGATAATTTGTTTGTAAATTGCTGAATTCGATCTCAAGATATTAACATTCAAAAGTCTGAAGCGGGACCATAATGGCAGCGGTCTCTGTCAATTCCGACATTTCGCAATAGGGGTTGACAGATGCAGCCGAGCGTTTGCTTGAACGAAAGTTACATAAGGAGCAATGAAATGTGTAGGGATACTTGGATTGTCACGTCGTAGGTTCGTTGCAGTTCTATGTCAAACTACATTTATAATCCAAGGTCTACTTACAAGTCTTTTTGAATTGGTTTTGGTTGTTTCACAAAGTAGAAATAGAAAAGAATTAATGTTCAAATTAAGTACAATATCTACTAATTTTTGTTTTGCATCACGGAAACACATAGCTTAAATCATAGTTATAATAAATATTTTTTAAAACAATATTTATAGTAAGTACAAAACGTGACCAATGTTTTCCAGTGCACACTTGTGTCATATTTGAAGCTCGCCTGGGCTCGAAAAATAGACTCACAAGTATCTCGCAAAATTTGACACGTTTTCTTTGATATCTTTGTACCTGTAAATTTGGTTAACAGATATGTAATAAAAGTTGTTCAGAATAACAAGTTTTTTCATTTAATAAGAAGAAAATGGGTCTGACCCCTCAAATAAGGGGCCTAGAGGGACAATAACGTTTCAATTCATAACTCTTTAACTATCAAGATTCTGTTATATATTTCTAAAAGCAAAAATGTTTTTCTTAACAATCTACAACAAAACATTGAAAAAGTATGATCATACGTTACGTTAAAAAGGGCCATAAGGAGCCAAGATGCTGAAATCTTTGCTTCTTTTTATCTCCAAAGGGAGAAATATTTTGATAAGGAGTATTGAATAAGAGATCTTTAGAATCGTATTTTAAACAATATACAACAATTCAATTTTTGCAAAACGGCCCCATTAAGGACTTGAAGGGCTGGCCTCTATATATTTCTATCATGCATAGCTAAAAAACGAAAAGAAATTTCTGAATAGTTGTTGAACAAAAATCATTAAAGTTACAAGCCGTATCATTTGAAATGAAGAAAAAGGGGCTGACCCCTAAAATAAAGGGCCCAGAGGGGCCAAAAGAATTTCATCTATAACTCATTGATGATATAATCTAAATCAAAAGGATTTGATCAAAAGAGAGAAAGCATGATATCATTATGTTTTAACAAGGATCATATCAAAATCATATCTCATCTTATCGAAAATTCGGACGGAAGACCTACTCGTTGCTCGCAACGAGATCGTTTCTAGTTATTAAGGTCTTCCGTCTTCACGGAAGACCTTATAGTTATTCTACTGTTTCTTATTATTATTATTATTCTTTTTATTATTTTTTTTCCAAAATTTTGTGCACGCGATTTCTCAAAGACTACTGGATGGAATTACATGAAATTTTCAGAAAAGATGTGTCGTAACATGAACTTGATCTATCTGAGCGATTTTTTGAAAATTCATATCTGGTGCCGAGTTACGGGACATTTCCTGATTTTAAAATGACATTTTGTCCGCGATTAATTTCAGGAACGGTAAAAGATATCAATGTGAAACTTTCAGGGATTATAGATCGTGATAAGTACTATCCAATACGCGACCTTTCGTTCGTCGTCAATACTTCCTGTCGTTAGGAGATGCGAATTGAAAAAAGCGTATTTTCTAACTTTTTTGTTTTCCAATAGTTTTTATTTATTTTTGGAATATTAATAGAGACCTTTCTATTGATGCTTACTATATAAGTTGTTTGATTATTGGTTAATCTGAACTCTAGATATTAATATTTGAAAATCTGAAGCGGGCCCAAGATGGCGGCTGCCTCTGTCAACTCCGCCATTTCGCGAGTAGGGGTTTATGGAGGCAGCTGAGCGTTTGATTAAACGATTCTGACATAAGGATACATGAAATGTAAAAAACTACTTCGACTCTAACGTAGTAGTGAAATGGTTGGAGGAGTTACGTCCCGTTACTTGTTTATATTATAATAGCTTATCAATGTAAATATTAATTAATTGGTCAATTGACAAAAGAATTATACAAGTATTATTGATAAATGATGTTCTGTTAGAAAATAATAATAGTGTTGCCAAAAGAAAGGCAGTCTGTTGTATTTTATCAATATGATATCTGATAACTTATGATCATTGATTAAGTTGAGGTACAAAGGGGCAGTACAGCCAACTGGCTTGTGTCTCCACTGTGGTACAGAGACCAATTGGTGTATCGATCAAATCGGATTGTGCAAAGTTGCTGTAGTTTGTGACTTGTTAAAATATAGTTGTGTGACGTTAGCTATAGGTTTGTCATTAGGACAGAGAAGCTCTTACAAAGTTAAATAATACTGTGTAAGTATATTGTAGCTACTTGGCTAGAGTTAAAATGGCAACTTGGTAAGCAGTAAGACACCAGGCAGGTGTTAAAAGCTAAATCAAGAGGCACCAGACTCATATAGTCAGTTGTATAGTGAGGCAATTGTCATATGGCACCAGGCAGATGCCGGTATTAACTGAAGATATATAATTGTACAAAGCACTTAGGTCATT
The DNA here is from genome assembly GCF_032062105.1 of Saccostrea cuccullata. Classification (NCBI taxonomy): domain Eukaryota; kingdom Metazoa; phylum Mollusca; class Bivalvia; order Ostreida; family Ostreidae; genus Saccostrea; species Saccostrea cuccullata. Next base: position 143,500 of record NW_026922388.1, on the reverse strand, counting down.
TGATTTAAAGACACCAGGCAGGTGTCATATTATTATCTGTATATATTGCATTCAATCGTATCCCCAGTAAAACTCGGTAATCCGAGCACGGACCTACTGACCGCTCAGGTCCGACACGTTACAGTAGAACGTTGCAATTGAGTGTCAATCTTAAAACTTAATTTCCGTTTCACTGCTTTAGTGTAACTGGGCTAGATATGATATGTAATGTGTATAATGTGTTACATATACTTTCTTAACGTCGAAATAAAATAAAGGCGCTAAGAATGTTTTTTTTTTAAATTTAATTGAAGCTATCATACCTATTTAATAGATCAGTCCAAAGAAAAGGCGCGAATATTTACTCGTGGCGTTTGGCACGAAATTATGAATGCTTTTTTTTTTAATTCTTAGACAGGTGAACTGTTGCAAAAGTATACACAAAGTATATTTAGAGCAGTACTCCCAATAGCTTAATGGTAAGCGCATTGGGGATAAAAAAGTATTTTTTAAAAAAGCGCATTCACTTTGGCGACATGGGTTTAATCCTCCTTGTGACCAAATTTTGAATCTCTTTTCAGCTCGATTTTTCCTGGGTTTCTTTTCCTAAAGCGGACGGAAGACCTCTCGTTGCTCGCAACGAGATCGTTTCTAGTTATTATTATTATTATTCTTTTCTCTGCACAAATTTTGTGCAGAAGATTTTCTCAGAGATGGCTCGTTGGATTTGCTTCAAATTTTCAGGGTTGTTGCAGGATAATCTGAAGTTTATATCATTTGAAGGATTTTTTTAAAATCACTTCCGGTCTAGAGTTATCGCCCTTTTATTAAAATTTAGCGGACCTTCTTGTCCGTCATTGATCTCACAAACGACTTGAGCTAGAGCGCTGAAATTTTCAGTGATGATAGAGGACATGTCCCCATGTTACTGGGAGTTTGGATAGTTTCCGGAAGTACCTAGTATGGAAGCTCGGTAGGGGTCAAAATTTAGGACACAAATTAAGAGTGATTTTTTGAGACATTTTTAATGATATCTTTTAAAATATAACTATTTTGTTAAAACATACTGAACAACATTTGTGCAGAATGACAAGATCTTGAATCTGATATCAAGAAAAAAGTGCTGACTCATCACATTAGGGGCCAAAAGGGGCTAAAAGACTTTTTACGATAACCCTTGTACAGTCAATATTTTATTATACATTAATGTTGAACAAAAGATGTTCAAAATGATGTTCTGAACAATATGCAACCTTTCATTTTTCGCTAAACGTCCCCATTAAGGAGTTGAAGGGTTGGCCCCTAAATATTTCTTTTGCGAATAACTCGAAAACGAAAAAGAAACTCTGAATAGCTGTTGAACAAAAAGTGCTCAAAATCCTAAGAGCTTTAAGATGAAATCCAGAAAAAGGGGCTGGACACACAAATTAGGGGCCAAGAGGGGCTAAAAGTCTTTTTTCGATAACTCTTTAACAGTCAATAATTTGTAATACATTACTGAAGCAAAAATGTTTATTTCAACAATCTACAACTGTATATTATGATTTTAAAGTCGTACATTACATAATTAGGGGCTACAAGGGGCCAGCAGGCTAAATCTTTGACGCTATGTATCTCGAAAGTGAGAAGAATTTTGATAAGTAATATTGAACAAAAGATGTTCAAAATCATGTTCTGAAGAATATGCAACCTTTCATTTTTCGCTAAACGTCCCCATTAGGGAGTTGAAGGGTTGGCCCCTAAATATTTCTTTTGCGAATAACTCGAAAACGAGACAGAATATCTGAATAGTTGTTGAACAAAAAGTGCTCAAAATCCTAAGAGCTTTAAGATGAAATCCTGAAAAAAAGGCTGGACACTCAAATTAGGGGCCAATAGGGGCAACGAGATCGTATCTAGTTCTTATTATTCTTTTTTTTGTTTTCTTCCTAGACGCCAACTTTGAGGCCTCATATCTCACTCAATTCTCAATGGATTTTGCTCAAATTTTAAGACATTATAGACGGTAATAAACTCTATCAGAATGCTGTAGATAATTTCAAAAAGTCACTTCCGGTTTTGAGTTATTTCCCTTTAAACGAAAAATTATAGGCTTTCATTTCCAGACAAAGGCTCAGAGACCACTAGAGCTGGAGCAGAAATTTTACTGGTTTTAGATAACAGAAGGATTGAAGTTGTGCATATCGGTTTTTGTTTTTCGATTTCTCCATTCAAAATGGCGTTATACAGGGGTCAAAAAATAGAACGCCTAAAAGAGCGAAAATTTACACATGTTTTCCTTTTTATCTTGAAAACTAAAAATATTTTGTTAAGACATGTTGAACAAAAGTTGTGAATAAATGCAAGGACTTTCATATCATACTATTCAAAAGGGGCTGGCCCCTATGATTAGGGATTTAGGGAGCTTGAAAGCTTTTGCTTTATCAACCAAAAACGGTAATATTTCGATCTGGATTATACGAACAAAATTGTTCTTTGACACCTTTTTTAATCTGATGAAATGTTTTGTGTTCGATTATACCGGGGGTATTGCATAATATGTAGTTGAAAGCAGGCCGGTAAACAGGTAGCGTTTTTCATTCGGAAAGGATATCAGATCTCTTCATGTGTATAATTTACATAAACTTCCTATCAGTAATAAACCCTATGGTATTTAATTTTAATTTTCTTCTAAATAGGGCTTTATACGTGCTTTACGGTTAACTATTAAATTATTTATAACGATTAGTCTTTCCTTTTTATTTATTATTAATTAGTTTTATAGTGAACACGTCTTCATAAACGGAATATATTAAATCTATCTTTCTACATTGATTATTATAACAATTATAAGTTATTTTAACTCTATGCATCGAATAATTCACGATCATTAGTTGTATACATTTGGCGATCTCTAAGATCGCCTAGATGTTTGTAACAGTTATGTAATCCAACACCCGAATCCCACGCTGTCGATCGAGGTCACTAGTGTACCAGCCACCTGTCGTAAACAATGCAAGTGTCTGTGATCGTGTTTAAAATCCATTGTGTACAAAGACCTATCAATTTATAGAAAGTCATGTTTTTAATTGATCGAATCAATAAAAATACTTCACCGATCTTTCATTTAATCGTAATTCGAAACACTGGTGCATAAATCATTTTGAATTGTGATCGCTTTCTTTGGCCTGTTCACGCAAAAATTATTTCTCTATTCCATGTTAATGTATTTTATTTAAATTGTAATTGAAAAGGGGCTTCGGCAAATAATTATAATTAGTGATGGAAGTCTTGTGATATGTAATGTACTATTATGTACCTTTTATTTTTTCCATCACTCTTTTTGTTTCTCCATTCTCGTATTAATAAACATTGAACGTTAAAAATATAAATTAAAATATACTATTATTCACGTATTTGTAATAAACAGTTTACATCCAGCTTTGTCGCTTTGTGTCTAAAATTTTGTAGCCCAGTCCTCATTTACAAGCACATGTCCGCAGATAGCAGCGGGTATGTCGATTTGAATATCAGTTGTGTACTCCGATAGTTACAAATGGAAAATTGGGTTTGAAATCATCATGATCATGTCGACTTCTTTCATATCATTCAATTTCACTCTATTTAAGCTTGTTTTAATCAATCGTAATTGCTTGTGCATTTATTCATTTCAAGTTTAATGCCATTTTGATAGCCGGAAAAAAAAAACACAAGCTAGGTTTACACCATTTTTTCCTGTATGCATGATAATTGTAAGTGGATTTAACGTTTCTAATTCACAGGGGGAAATCCAACATGAAATTAAGCACTTTTGAGTTTGCAGTTATTTGCTACTAAACTTAAAATGTTTGTACAGAATGAATTTTGGTCCAATAAACAGAATATTTTATATGCCTGTACATGTACAGTGTCAGTACGAATGATGCAAAGCATCAAATTGCTGCAAAGCAAAAAAAATTCTTTCACATGCAGGAAAGCACGTCAAGATATTCAAAGCTGAAATAGTTTTTCAATTCTATTTCAGGCTGTTTTCAAAGGAAAATAAAAAATAATTTTACCGCATTTGCTCTTAAATAGATTTATCGATGTTAAAAAAAATCATGTTCATTGATGTATAAGAAGAATTTATTGTCATCAAAATGAAGGTGTAGGCCTGACCGAGCCTCGATACCCTGGATCTTGATTACGTGATAATGCTAATGGTTTCTGCAGAGTAGGCTATGCTGCAAACCGCAGTGCAAAATTGAAAAAAAAAAAGTATCTTCATGATCTTTGTGTCATTTGTAGATGTAGAGCAAATTCAAAACATTTTTTACTAGAAGTTGAAAAACTCCTCATTTTTTTATTCACCATGCACTTTAACCACATCATCATTATCCGGAAAATCAAGAGATTTCTTTTCAAATCTTACACACTCTCAGGCTGGGGAGTATCTGATGTAAACTCTTTTTATATGACCATAAATTATCGATGATCATGAGATATTAATGACAATGAAATTGAAATATATTTCAACATTTAATATTAAGTTTAAGCAAGTTTTTAAAATATTTTACGCATGATTTTTACTTATTTTATTGAAGTAATAAAAAAAAACGTCTCATTTCCCCATGTGCACTCTCTAACACAATCACATAAAGATTGGCCGCTACCGCAGCCGATAATAATTACATGTTTTATATGTTAGAACTTTTACATAGAAGAGCGACCAAACATATACATTCAGAGCTTTCAGAATTCGATTTTACAAAATTAGAAAATTCGTTATTGCCTATTTATCATAAAACATAAATTAAATTCTTCCCTTAATTATTGAATTCCTATGTATTTAACTAGGTACTTAAATTATCGATTCGCTCTGATATTTGGTTGTATAATGATTACAATGTATATAAACGTCTATCTGGTCAGTCATTGTTCTTGACAACATCTTGTTTTCTCCTCTCACATTGGTAGCGCGTATGAACAGCGGTCCAAACCAAGAACTTGTAAACAAAATAAACGGCAATACACAAAAAAGGAAAACCAGAAGAAAAAAGTGTCTGTGTAGGTGAAAAACACAACTCATTAATTTGTTTTTGAACGACCCCATACGTTTTTTTCTTTCTCCCATGCATTTCGACTATACGGAAAAACGATCACTAGAACCTTTGGTTATATTAAAAAGAAAGGTGTTGGACCTTCAAACGACACTATATCCGAACAGCTATTATACACCCTATCAAATATATCACGGCGTCAATAAAAGAATTATTTAGATATTTCAAAAAATACTAATTTCATTCTAAGAAAGCCACGCAGCTGTATACAGACATTCCAAAATAATGTTTCATGGACCGACAGGTTGTTAAATTCCTTTGAGTCACTATCGTACCCCATCCCTTAAAATGAATACAATGTCTTCCAATCTAATTAAAATTAGATCTTCCATCCGCTCCCCGATTTTTTTATATGTCGCAAGGAAGATCTAACGACATTCCATAAAGGGTCGCGTCAGAGCGACCTTTGCATAAACCAATCAAATTGCGACTTACGCGGATCTGTAACCGATGATGTAATGTTACCGGAACAGATGTGGCATTGAAAATGCCCGAGAGGTATCAAATGTTTAACAAAAAATGGCGCGCCCATGACACCCCGGAGGGTGTACTTGCAAGGAATATTTGCGTTATTTGTTTTTTTGCTTTGAAACGAGAGAGACAGACTCGTTAGGCAAATGTCGAGATTAAAACGCGTTTTAATCTAAAATTGAAATTAACAGACGATCGACTGCAAAACATTGCAAAAAGTCTTAGGGTCTCTGGAGAACTTCGACGTTGGACAAAAAGGTATATGTATTAAGTGTAACAGATCTGTAGAAAGGACTTTACGACTTGGAGCGGAAGTTCGAGAATTAACAGAACAGATACAAAACCACTTTAGCAGAACCCAGGAAAGACTTACAGTGGCGTTACGATCACAGGGTATAATTACGAAACGTTTGGCAAGTAGTCCAGCGTTAGTCCAGCCGAAGAAAATGACTAAGTTTCCAAGTGTTCAAGTTGTTGTTCCCGTTGAAATCAGGCCTTTCAGGGATATAACTTCAACATTTACAACACGAAGTTCACAAAGACAAGAAACGGAGCAACAACCAAATCTTGCTAAACCAGTAAGAAGAAGTTTATCCAAGGACTTAAACGTCTCGGCACAAATTGATTCAACCGAAATATATAGAATAGTAGAGGTAAGTAACAACATTATTAATCACCGTTCAAACACTTCAAACAGGTAACAGCTGAAATTGTAACAGAATTTCCAATGGCAGAGCAGTGTACAGTAAAACTATATTGGATTTTCCAAAACAACCTGCCTTAATTCCTAATGTTTATAAAAACCCCCAAACATAGCATTGTATAAAAACATGTGATCTTTGTACCAATACATCACGTATTAATTTCTAATATATATAAAATACATGGTTACTGTCGCAAATATAAGCGATATTTGGGCGAGGGTAAGAAAACGTGATAGAGGGCGAGGCTTGCCGAGCCCTCTTATGTTTTCGACCCGAGCCCAAATATCGCTTATATTTCAAGACAGTTATCATGTATTTTGTTTATCCTGCAACAAAATTTTAAATTTGAACATCCAAAACAAGCTATTTCCGACAGATTTAGGCACATCTCTGGAGTTGGAACCATGGCGTAAACATTGCAGAGCACGTGACGTTCACGCTTTTAGAACGTCAGAATACATGCACGAGGCTTTATTAGGGCAGTGACCGGATAAAGCTTTGGTTTATTAAGGTTACCTTTATTAGGTCAATGCAAGGGGTAGTTGCAGGATAAACTTTAATGTACCAGTATTTAATGGGAAGTGTAAAAATAAGACAAATTCTTTTTTGAACACAATTTATCTAAAAAGTTTTAAATAACATCTTTAGTGGAAGACCACATTTTTCCGAGTAGATATCACCATTAAATGAATGAATATTACTATGTACATTTTAGGAGAGAATAACTGACAAAGCTGAAAATGATTATAAAAATGGAGAGGTTGAGGTATAAAGTGTTTTTTATAAGAAAATTAGTTAAGTTAATTAATTAAGGTTAACCTTTTACAAAGTTCACAAATAGTTGGTCAAATTTTCACATCACATAAAAATATTTTGGGGGAAAAGTTATAGTGATTTGATTATAATACCCCTTAACTGTTGATTGATATTTCTAACACATTCCAATAAATTTATGAATTTGTCACATATGCATGTTTCATTGGCACAGGATGATAATTGAATTGGTCTCTAGTATATATTGCTTTATTGTTGTCTTCAAATTTAAATCAAAATGTGAAAATTAAATCATAATTCATAAAAATAATGTTTGCAGCAAAAAAATTAAATATGAGCATTTTAAAAAAGATCTAAAAGATAGTTCATCTATTGAATCAGGATATTATAAAAATTTATATTTCAAGCACTAAAGCAAACCCATACATTTACATTTATTTTTTCAAAGATAATTGAACACCTGATTTATTATTATTTGTTTGTTTGTTTGTTTTGGCATGAAATTTTAGTTCTGTTCTTTATCTTTTTTTTGTTTTGTTGACAGATATCAACACTGTAGAATGAGCCTCAGTATGTATATTTATCTAAAATTGAAGGAATTCTGCTTAAATATTTATTAAGAAAAGGATTACTAGTATAGTCTATAATTGATGTAAGATACAATTAATAGCTAAAGAATAAGCAAAATTTGTAAAATTATTTTTAATTTCTTTCATTTATTTTTTTCTAAAGGTATATGTGCATTACCCGAGTGGAACAAAGACAGCCCTTATTACATCAGAAGTTCAAAAAACTATTTGCAAAGTAATAGTGAGAGGGAATAATGCTGAAAGGACCATTGTAAATAACCTCTGCTCATCTCCTCCGGAAGTGGTTACAGATGAAGTCGCAAAAATAGTTACGAAAGAGGCACATGCTCTTTGTAAGAGGGGTTCAGGGTCTATTCTTCAAAGTAAAGACTTTCAAGATATCTTTCAGTTTAAGTGGGAGAGATTGAAAGAAGAACTTAAAATAAGGTGTCCTACAATTCTTGCATTACTATCTGCTGTGGTTAGTGATAAGGAGCTCTCCAGTGACAGCAAAGGATTCATCCACATCATGGTATCTGTTGCCATTGCACTGCATGGAAGAAATCAGGAAATGTCTCTTTTCCAGTATATGATAGCACTTGTGTTAACTCATGGTGGATGCATCCAGAGGGTATGCTTACTTTTGATTACATGTTACACATTGCATATACCATGTATATATACAATCTAGATTCACTTACAAAAAAAAAGAAAAAAAGAAATGAAGCAAAAGTAAACCTTTCTGATTTAAAATTAGGTTTTCAAAAAACTTTATCTCAGGAACATTAATTGTATAGTTTATCAACTTAATATCAGTTCTTTTTAAATAATAGATTTAAGTTATTCAGTTTATCTCGTGGAGTCCCAGTGGGGCTATTATAAGAGTTAAAGGTTTTACTTTTTATGTTGCTATATATTTTTGATAATATTTACAAGAATAATAATTGTACAATGTGTCACATTCCAGTGTACATGTAGTGTAATTCACCAGGGTTAAAGGCATGATACTTGATTACATGTATGTATTGTTTTTGTAGGATATTGAACGATTGTCAAATATTGGATTATGTGTTCATCCCAAGTCCATCCATAGGAAGTTAAAAACTTGGAAGGACTTAGTAGATTTAAAAGTGAAAGAATTGCGAGACTCTTGGGTGGATAGCGGGAATGTGAAATACCAATTAGTGGGGGACAACTGGGATAAGAATGTATTACCATCGTACAGGACCTCAGACAGAGGAACTCTGTCCTACCATCTCTTCAATATCATTGTGGTACAAATAGAGTCCCATCTTTACCAGAACTTCAGAAAACAGAGGAAAGAGTCTTGACACAAGCTGGTGAATTTCTGCCCTCGGTTGATGACCAAAAACAATTGATGAAAGAATTGACATTCTTATTTTCAACGTCCATCATTGAGCATAATCCTCAGCTTCAAAGATTATTTAACTCTATTTATCCAACGCATTTGGATCATCAATACAGTCATTTTTCTGGAATTAAGACATTCCAAGTAAATATTTTAGTAACTATACATTCCTTATATAACTTTTATTCAGTTCTTAGCATATCATTAAAGAAAATGAGTAATAATCACATTAAATGACTTTGTTAATGTATGAATAGCCATAGGTTTGGGTTTTTTTTTCACTCATTGACTCTTTGTTTCAGTACCCACTTGGATTATTTGATTGTAATGAAAACAAGACCCAAGAACTCATTGCTCTTCTTAAGAAACTTTCTAATGACTACATACCATACAAGGATGGAAACATTGTTGAGCCAGTGTTTTTTGGGGTATTTCTTTTTTTTAATCATTTACTGTAATTTAAAAAAAAATCAATATAAAAAACATAATTAATGAACAATATTTATTATGATGAATGAAGACCTACATGTATTTTCACAAGTTATAAAAATGATTTCATGACAAAAGTTTAAACTTATATAACATGCAGTGAACATTGATTGTATGGAAATAAATCTTTTAGGAGACAGACTAACAGCCCAATCAGCCCAAAATGCCATGAAAAATGGTGGTACAACAAAAGAAAAGTTAGAAGGATTTATTTCCAAGATAGAAGACTTCCATAGATTGATGAATTTCCTGGAGGTAATTGTTTAAATTGATTTTCATTACAACTTAGTCTCATTATTTTTCATGTCAGTGACTTTGGATAAGTTAAGTAAGTAAACTACAGATTAGAAAAAGGTCAGTTTTATGATAATAAAAACTCTTTCAACATCTCTATGTACAGCTCTCAGTCAACACTACAAGCACAACATTTTCTGAAACACTGAACAAATTCACTATGTATTTTCATTATAACATGCTGCTATCAGATACTTTATTAACTTGACTAATATCAAATACTCAATGCAACATATATGTTATAGGCCATAGCTAAGCTGACTTTTAACACAAACAGTGGAAAAGATGCTGGAACCATCTATTACTACAGAAATCTGCTGAACCGTAGAGATGTGAAAGGTGAAGTTAAGAACTCGTATCGCCCTTATAAGATCCTTTTCTACACTGTATTTGATGCCATTTGTCAGCTGCTTTTGCTTCATCATTTTGACCTGACTGATGTTGATTCTAACATCCCATTTCCTGCGGAATTCCTGGAGTTTTCAGACAAAGAGAAAGTGGAATGGTTGAACCAGGTGTCATGTGAAATTTTACAGACATGGTTCTTTGAAAATCAGGATGACATTTGTAAGGAGTTGAGGGAAGTCTTGGATGATCCACAACACTCGGAAAACTATTGGTTGTCTGAAATGCTCAAAATGAACGCTTGAAATGTCACTTTTGTGAAGCAACATATGCATGTGTGGGTTCTCTCCAATGCCATGAACAGAAGAAGCACAATGTTCAAATCCCTACAAAAATGCCAAGATCTAAAGTGAAGAACAGTGATCAGCTCCAGGATTACATTGTCATGTTATTCAAACTTGTCATTCTTCACAAGAACTTGGACACGGCTGTAGACATGGGAGATGGCGAGCGTTCCGTCAGGTCAGCCAAATATGAATTGCCTCTTTACAACAAGACAAACAAAGTAAAATACCTGATAGGTTCTGTTCATCTTACGGCTTTAACATCAAATAATGGAATTCTCTCAGAAGAACAAAAACAAAGACTAGTTACCAACAGATTTGTTAATGTTCAAGGTGGAAAAAATAACAACATTGCCCTTGATGAGTACCTTGAAATGTTGAATCGTGATAGTAAAGTAATTTGCACAGGAAATCAGACAAAGGACAGCATCATTCTTCATTCCAGGAATATCCACATTTAGTAGAATTTGTGAAACATTTTGATGAAATTGCAAATGTTCGTGAGAAGAAGGGTTTCCATCATCTACCTTCCTACCAGAGTGATGTCAAAAAAGTCTTGCAAGATTTAATGCAAAATGATATTCTTGCCTATGACCCAAACAGGAAACTTCACTGTCAAAAATTTGTCATTGACAGAAATCCATTTGTGAACTCATTTAAGAAACTCCGTTAATGATTTATCGGCATAGACCAACTTCACCATTTTGTCGACTCAGGAATAAGTAAGCATTCATATTGTAAATTAATGCACATAATAAACATTTGCATGGGAAAGTTGTATAAAATTTTCAAGAAATTCAAGCAAGTGTATGTCTATTTTGCCTATTGTGCTATTGCTATTGTGCATTGTATATGGTCCGTGGTCTTTGGGAAGTTAGGATGTTATTGCACCACGCTCATAGTTTTTCAGCAACTATAATCTTGATTTGTTAGGTCTTATTTTGTGAATGAACTTTTCATAGAAGATTGTACCAGAACATGTTTAGCAAATAGGTCCTTGGTTTATTAGGTCTTCCAGTGTACTGTGTGTTTGAAATTGATGCTTAAGCCTCTGAATGACTTGATTTGGACCAATTCTATAAGTTCACAACTACTACTGAGATATTTAATTATACATGTTTATTTGAACTTCAATATATTGAATAAATCGTGTGTACTGGATAGTCACTTTAATGTATTAAAATGATGTAAATGTCAATAAAACAATTACCAGGTATGCTTTTTTCAGGATGACACGAGATGAAAAGTTCAATGTCTGACAAAAAAAGTCACAGTTTTAATCAAGGCCCCACACCCCTTAAAGTATATTAATAATATACATACTTAATATAATTCTACTGACAAAGTGTAGATGTAGAATTTAATCACTCTCACATATTTTGGATAACAATACTGCCCTCTTCTCCCCATTTGAATGTACTTTTTATTTATCAGACATTGATCTTCTAATCTTTTCTCTTACAAGCAAGTACTACAACAAAATTTCTAGATCACTGGAAACATATTTTTATTCGATACATCAGTTAACATAATTCAACACAAATTCAAGTCTAGTGTGTCATCAAAATAATCATCTAAACTTTCAGAGGAATCCACTGATTGACTATTGTCTGAATTGGAAATTAAACTCTGATCAAATAGTTTTTCCAAAGAGAGATATTCACAATTGCCACAACTACAAATTTTGTCACACACATCACAGCATGTATGTTTACCAGTTTCCTTTTTAAGTTCATTTAAATCGGTTTCACTCAAAAAGTGTTTCATAATGGTCATTCTTCTACAAGTATCTGAACACAGATCTTTCATGGTTTTGCTAAGCTTGCGTAGATGATAAGTATTAAATAAAATAAGGGCAACTCGATGGATCTCCACTTCTACCAATGCGCCCTATTTCTTGCACTAAATCTACCAAGTTTTCAGGTAATCCAAACAGAATTACATTGCTGCAGTTGGACACATCAATACCCATCCCTAAAGCACTAGTACAAATAATTACTCTTGTATTTGATGTGTCATTTCTATCACTTAAACAATTTACAATTTCAGTTTTTTTGGTAAGAGGTGTTTCAGAGTGAAACATTTCAATATGGGAGTGACTTGAACTGTCCAACTCTTTTATCAGATAAGTGTAAAGTTTTGATACATCATTAATACTAGTACAGTATAATAAAGTCTTGGGGAATTCAATTAACAATTGCTTGATTCCATCCACCATCCAGGACATGGCTATTTCAATGTCACTGGGTATTTTAAATGCAGAATATTTGATGTTGCTTTTATTTGGAGACATAACTATTTGCACTGTGTTTGGACCTAAAGACAACTCTTTTGCAACTCTTTTCTGAATTTTAACTGTGGAAGTAGCACTCAGTGCAACAACACTTGCTTTAGGAAACAATGATCTTAATTCTCCAATGTGGGAAAACCACTTCCTAAATGCTTGTTTCTTCAAACCAGTTTGGTCTTCACCCCTACAAATAAAATACTTATGTTATCTAACTGGTACATGAAGTTTAGTATATATATTTTTTTACTTTTGGGATAATATAAGTATTGTGGCACATTGGCGTTGGAAGCAAATTCAAAGCGAGGGGGGCTAGGTGTAAAAATTTTTTTTTATATACCTTTCAAAAACCTGACAAGCAAAAACAAAACAAAAAAAAGAACCGAAAATGAAAATGTCAATTTCACAAACACGAAAATCCTATTTTTTTTTTTTGGGGGGGGGGGGGGGGGGATACGAACTTCAGTACCAAATTTATTTTCTATAAACCTCCTTTTTCCCATTTTTACCTACTACCATGTGTATGTGGAAAGTGGGGGGGGGGGGGGCTAAACCCACGAAGCAATGTTCAATATCTATACTAAGTATATGTTTGGAAAAAAAGTGGTGGGGCTAAGTCTATACTAAGTATATATTTGGAAAAAAAGTGGGGGGGGGGGGCTGGCCCCTCCCCCTAGCCCCCGGTTCCAACGCCTATGTGGCACATTACTGCTGTTCAACATGTTCAATGGGTATACAAAAATTACCATGTTGCAATTGTATGAAATTCGTCGATTACTAAGGTGTGTACATTTAATTTCTTCATATCTTCCCTCCAGGCTGCATTACTTATCAGAGATTCTGGAGATGCATAAATGAGGTCTATTTCACCGTTTAATATCTGCCTGTCACTTTCTTCACTTGAACCTGAGAGAAAAAAGAAGATAAATCTGTAGAGTATCCAGTAAAATGACCGATGTTAAAAGAACTTTACAACATATCATTTTAAATGATTATTTTTCATCGTATGTCTCCAAATCATGTGTATTTTCAAGTCGAGACATACTTTGATCATTTTATCATTACACCAATAATCGCTCTCAAAACGTTACATTCGTCAAATCATAACAGAAGCCCCTTACCTTTATACGCTACTGAAAGATTTATATCGGGCACAGCTGATACTTTTTTTACTTGGTCTTGCATAAGAGCAACCAAAGGACAACAAACTATTATCACACCGCTGAATCCAGGGTTCGTCTCACGCATAAGAGGTATAAATATTTGGAAAGGTAGCGATTTACCAAAACCCGTTGGCAGAATCGCCATACAGTCTTTTCCTTCAATCATAGCATTTAATATGCTTTGTTGTTCTTTTAAAGTACAGACACCGAAATGATGTAAAATTTTGTACAAGGCTTGAACGTCCGCCATTTTTCAACTGATATCGAATACTTTATGTAAGAATAGCCACGATTGGTTGTTATGAACGCATTTGATTGGTCGACCCTACGTCACCAAAGTTCATTCTGACATGACCCTTGATGGGATGTCTTCAGATCTTTGTACAGCGACTATCAGAATTTCGGAGCGTAACAAAGATCTGATTTTAATCAGATTGAATGTCTTCCTTCTAAGCAGAGAATGTCAGTCGGTTGATTCGTTTTTGTACATGCATATATACATGTAGTTTAGGGGTTGAATTCGGAGACTGAAAGTTACGACCTATTTTTATGTAAACCAACAATCATACATGACATGTAATGCCCTGCCATGAATATGGCCAAGGCATCTGGTGTTTGTCGGACGTCTTCCATCCTTCCTACTTTCTGTCCTTCCTTCTCTCCTTCTGTCACACTTTGCCTTTAGCTCAGTTCAAAGCTCAGTTTTCAAACAAACTATCCAAGATATTTTATCAATCTTTATATACTAATAGTAACTAATTAGAGTTATGCAATTGCATTAACATTTTTTTAAACTTGACTTTATATACATGTATATGCCTCACTTTTCTTAAATTAGTGTTTAGCTCAGTTTTAAACATACCATTCAAAATGGTGTTATCAAACTTTACATGTTGATGCATACTGATGAGAGCTATTTAATGGCATCACCATTTTTGAACTTGGCCTTTCTTTTGACCTTGACCTAACTCTATTTATCTCAATTTTAGCTCTAACGAGAGTTAGTTATTGCTTAGCACAAGGTCATTTGGAAAGATCAAGGTCACACGCACTAGTATTCCTTTACAGTCTTTTTCCTAGCGAAACATTGTAAGTTGCTTCTCTTACAAGGTTTTTTACTTGTATATCTTTAGTATGTGGCTTTTGACCTCGACTCAAGGTTACGTCTTCTAGTTCGTAGCCCCAACGGAAGACCTATTCGTTGCTTTGCAACGAGCTCGGCTCTAGTTTATAGTAAGTTTGTTTTGGTTTCACGCATGAGGAGCTCGCGTTTACGTTGAGTGAAAAGAATTACCTGTACATATATGGGTCATGCATCTAGCTCATTTAAAACAATACTCGAACAAAACAATTTCATGAGATAATAAGATGTTAAAGCAAAACTTCATAATCGACAGTCATTCCGAAATATTTACCGTTTTCAATAAAGCAAAAACTTTCAAGGGCCCTAGATCCCTAATTTTAGGGGCCAGCCCCTTTAAATGATATTAAATGAAAGCTTTGCAATTACGCGCAACTTTTATTCAACATGTCTTAACAAAATATTTTTAGTTTTCAAGATAAAAAGGAAAATATCTGTTAATTTTCGCTCTTTTACGCGTTCTAATTTTTGACCCCTATAAAGCGCCATTTTGAATACAGAAATCACAAAAACCGATGTGCACAACTTCAATCCTTCTGTTATCTAAAACCAGTAAAATTTCTGCTCCAGCTTTTGTGGGTCTCTGAGCCTTTGTCTGGAAATGAAAGCCTATAATTTTTTCGTTTAAAGGGAAATAACTCATAAGCGGAAGTAAATTTTTAAAATGTATCGACAGTATTCTGATAGAGTTTATTACCGTCTATAATGTCTGAAAATTTGAGCAAAATCCATTGAGAAATGAGTGAGATATGAGGCCTCAAACTTGGCGTCTAGGAAGAAAAAAAAAAGAATAATAAGAATAATCTTAATCATCAGAATCAGTAGAAGGTCTTCCGTTGGAAACGAAAGACCTTAAAATCTTAAGATTACTATTAGAGCACCCCTTTCCGGCAAGCTCGGATAAACACTTCGATTGTAAAACTGGTTGTTAAATTTTATACAAAATGGAGTCGCGTTCTGTCAATTAAATCCTTGGAGAGATGGAGTTGTAAATCTTAACTGTAGTAAAATTAATGTATCATCTTCACATCCAATGAATTTAAAGTGTGATTTTTTTTTAAAGGGGGAGGGGGGGGTATGACCCCGACCGTAAAACATTTAGAGTATGTTTTACCGCTCAGGTCTTAAAAGTTGCAATTAAAGGGAAAAAATAAACCTCCTTAGGTATTAAATTCCTTTGCCAGAAATGTTTTCTTATATTTCAGCTGTAAATTCATATTTAAATTTCTCACTTTGCATATCATGCCACTCATGGATTTATAGGGGACCAGGACCCCTCTCCTTTTTGTGACCAAAATATAAATAAGATTCAATTAATAAATCAATTTCTTGTGTGACTGAGGGCACCTACTCTGACTTTGGCTGCCCTCCTTTTCAAGATTCCTGGATTCGCCAACGCATGCATAATCTGAATGTCAAAACTAGCTTCTTTTTCTTTACTGATACACGTATGTCTACTTACTAGTAGTCTTTTTCCCTTCAACCTATTTTAGAACAATATTTTTTGTTTATAAATAAGCATTCTTACAAAATTATTTGAACAAAACGTTTGACAAGATATTGATACTAGGACTTAGCTCAGTTAGTACATCTATCACAATATGTATTTCATTGACCATCGCATGTACATGTGCAAGTTCTGAGGGGAGTATGATTCATGAATATATAATATTTTACGATAATTTTTCATTATATATGACTTCTATATCATGAATAATGCTTTTTTGTCTGATTATATCGAATCAAGGTTATTTGCTTGACATTTATAATCCGTTTTCCGTTCCGTACCGCTTTCCGTTCTGTTTTTCGTTCCGCGTTTTAGCAACACCCGACCTTTCAGTAGTATTTCAATAGAGAAATTTACATAATTCCCTTACAAAAAAATACTATAGTTAACTATAGTTTACTATAGTTACTATAGTGATAACTTTGACACTTTGAAAACTTTGATTTACTATAGTGATAACTTTGACACTTTGAAAAACTTTGACGAAAACTTTGACACTTTGAAAAACTTTAACGAAAACTTTGACACTTTGAAAAACTTTGGCGAAAACTTTGACACTTTTGAAAAACTTTGGCGAAAACTTTGACACTTTGAAAAACTTTGACGAAAACTTTGACACTTCGAAAATTTTGACGAAAACTATGACACTTCCAAAAACTTTATCGTAAACTTTGATACCTTGAAAAAATTTATCGAAAACTTTGACACTTTGAAAAAATCAAAAACTTTAATACTTAGAAAAACTTTATTGAAAACTATGACACTTCAAAAAACTTTATCGAAAACTTTTATACCTTAAAAATCTTTATCGAAAACTTTTACACTTTGAAAAACTTCATCGAAAACTTTGACACTTTGAAACCAGAAGTCTCTGTCGAGACTGAAGCTCTACTGGTTTGTACTTATAATAAAGAAAGAGAAAAGTAGCAGTTCGGATATAAAACTTTACAAAAGCAATAAACAGAATAAAGACAAAAACCGATACACAAATTTATGTATCTTAGTGTAGTCTACTTGTGTGCCAAGTTATATTGAAATCAGACCAAAACTGTAGGAGGAGTAGCATTTTAAATTATATTTCAAAGAAATTTCTTTTTCAAGTTACAACAGGGACGTAGCATCCGGGGGGGCCAGGGGGGCCTGGCCCCCCCACTTTTTTCCCCCAGCATAACCTTTACTATAGTAAATGTTCATTGATGGGATGGTTGGCCCCCCCACTTTAGAACCATAGTATAGTGATAGCAAGGAATGTAAGGAAAAGATTTGAAGTGATAGTAAGTTGGCTTCGAAAAAGTTTGCCACTCCCCCCCTCCCCCCCCACGAAATAGGATTTTCGAGTTTGGGCAATTTTCGTTTTTTTTTTTTGCTTGTCAAGTTTTTCAGGTAAGTAAAAAAAAAATTTTTCTCAGGTTGGCCCCCCCACTTTCAAAAACGATGCTACGTGCCTGAACAACAGCAACACCATTCATTGAAACAAAAACCTATACACAGAATTATGTATCATAGGGTAGTCTACTTGTGTGCCAAGTTATATTGAAATCAGACCAAAACTGTAGGAGGAGTAGCATTTTGAATGTTTTTCACAGAAAATTCTATTTTTAGTAACAACGGCACCGTTCTTTGAAATCAAATACCAATACACAGAATTATGTATCTTAGTGTGGTCTACTTGTGTGCCAAGTAATAATAAAATCAGACCAAAACTGTAGGAGGAGTAGCATTTTGAAAGTATTTTTTTTTAATTTTATTTTTAGTAACAATGGCAACACCATTCAACGAAATCAAAAACCGTACACAGAATTATGTATCTTTGTGTAGTCTACTTGTGTGCCAAGTTATATCGAAATCAGATTTAAACTGAAGGAGGAGTAGTATTTTGAATGAATTTCAAATTTTTTCTATTTTTAGTAACAACAGCAACACCGTTCATCGAAATCAAAAACCGATACACAGAATTATGTATCTTAGTGTAGTCTACTTGTGTGCCAAGTTATATTGAAATCAGATTAAAACTGTCGGAGGAGTAGCATTTTGAATGATTTTCACAAAAAATTCTATTTTTAGTAACAACGGCAACACCATTCCTCGAAATCAAAAACCGATACACAGAATTATGTATCTTTGTGTAGTCTACTTGTGTGCCAAGTTATATTGAAATCAGATTAAAACTGTAGGAGTAGTAGCATTTTGAATGATTTTTCACAGAAATTTCTATTTTTGGTAAGCACAGCAACACCGTTCATGAAATCAATTATTATAAACCGATACACAGAGTTACGTATCTTAGTGTATTCTAATTGTGTGCCAAGTTATATTGAAATCAGACTTAAAATGTAGGAGGAGTAGCTTTTTGAATGCTTTTTACAGAATTTCTATTTTTAGTAATGTAACGTGCAAGGGAGGTCACTGCCTGTGAACCCCCGCAGGCTCGTACCCGTGATAAAAACGGATAGCCTTGAGATGCTGCAAATATATACAATGCGCAGTCTTAATCACTTGGTACTGCGTTATATAAGGTCTTTACTGATAGCGAACAAGTGACACTGGCATGGAAGCCCACACACCAGCGCACTTCCACAAGAGACAAGCAGGGATGACCGCACACTCGTCCTTGCGCAGTGACAAGCAGGGATGACCGCACACTTGACACTAATACGGTTCTAGACTAGAGACACTGGCAGGGATGTCCACACACCAATGCTCTACCACAAGATGCAGGCAGGGATGTCCTCACACCTGATCTTGCGCAGCAACAAGCAGGGATGTCCGCACACTTGCTGCTAAGAGATGCCAATTACAGAGCAGGGATGACCACACACTCTGTCAAGCAATAAGCAGGGATGACCACACACTTATCACTTATCACAGTACAATATAAGCAGGGAAGTCCGCACACTTGTATGCACTAACAAGATTTGTCGAGTTTGACCTCTAGAACCTCTTTTTTTTTGTATACACGCCAGTAAAAATCCCTATATCTCAAGTACCATCTATGATACACAGTGATTAAATATATACAAACTAATTAAAATTTCAATCAAGCTTCCAATTAACAAACCTTTAGTATCCCAACTAAAGAAACATACAAAGATTATTATTGATCACTTAAATTCAAATTCAACACTAATTAAGTATTTATTTTCGATGTATATAATAAGTAATTAACAATAACAAGGGCGATAACTTTCGCTATAATGAAATATAGAAAAACAGCTTTCTGCTTCATTACCCCCACCCCAGCTTTATGCGTCCTCGCATAAGAAAACACAAATGTATATCATCAACATCAACAAGAAAAATATACAGTTACCACACTTTTCAAAGAACTGTTATACAATTTCAACAGCTTTACATCCAAACATACATCTACTTAATGAATTTTATTTATTCACTCTCCGAGTCCCACTCCTCAACTTCCACCTCCTTTATCTTCTTGTTATTGTCTCTGTAGGTCACCGTCCTGGTGACTGAGTGGTGGACCCTCTTCTTAACAGGGGAAGTTTGCACCCCGCACTCACATCTTTCGGTATCTTTCTGTTCTCCGTCAGACATTGCTTGGCTACTGGAACTCCCAGCTGAGGCGCCGGTCACTGTCTCCTTTTCTACGTTTGCCGGTTTCTTTTTCGATTCCTCTGCCGGTTTACTCTTTGTTTTGTTCCTGTCTGAAGCCTCGCCCTGTGATACGCAACAAACTTTTCTGGGAGGAGTAAAAACGGGGGCATCATCAACGCTCTTGTTGATATCGGAAACTGGTAGAGGCGCTCTTGTGCCTTGTTGTTCTGGGCTCTTTTAAGTGGCAAAATTCCTATTTTTTGCGCTTGTCGCTTTCTCTACACTTGTATAGTATCTGTATAATATTTCATTATAGGGGTAACCTTGGCGCCCTGGTGCCTAGAAATGGTGTCAATTGGGTCCTTTTTGACAATGGTCACCATTGGAGGCGCTCTTGGGCCGTAGAGTTCCGGGCTTTCTTAAGTGGCACAATTCCTAGTTTGGGCGCTCGGCGCTTTTTCTAGACCTGAAAAGTATTTGTATAGCATGACATTATAAACTTGGCGCCTTGGCGCCTTGAAACGGGGTCACATGGGTTCTTTTTGACACTGGAAACTATTAGTGGCTTTCTTGCACCGAAGTGTTCCGGGCTTCCTTAAGTGGCACAACTCCTTATTTTGGCGCTTGGCGCTTTCTCTAGACCTGAAAAGTATCTGTATAGCATGACATTATAGGGATAAACTTGGTGCCCTGGCGCCTTGAAACGGTGTCAATTGGGTCCTTTTTGACACCTGAAACCGTTAGACGCGCTCTTGCGCCATGTTGTTCTGGGCGCATTTAAGTGGCGCAATTCCTAGTTTGAGCGCTAGGCGTTTTCTCTACACCTGTGTAGTATCACATTTTAGGGATAAACTTGGCGCTCTGGCGCCTAGAAACAGTGTAAATTGGGTCCTTTTTGACACTAAGAATCTAAAGAGACGCTCTTGCACCATAGTGTTCCGGGCTTCCCTAAGTGGCACAATTCCCAGTTTGGGCGCTAGGCGCTTTCTCTACACCTGTGTAGTATCACATTTTAGGGATAAACTTGGCGCCGTGGAGCCTAGAAACAGTGTCAATTGGACCCTTGTTGATACAGGAATCCGGTAGAGGCGCTGTTGCCCCATGTTTTTCCGGGATCCCTTAAGTGGCACAATTCCTAGTTTGGGCGCTCGGCGCTTTCTCTAGACCTGTATAGTATCTGTATAATATCAAATTATAGGGGTAAACTTGGCGCCCTGGCGCCTAGAAACAGTGTCAATCTGGTCCTTTTTGACACTGGAAACCATTAGTGGCGCTCTTGCTCCGTAGTGTTCCGTTCTTCCTTAAGTGGCACATTTCCTAGTTTGGGCGCTTGGCGCTTTTTCTAGACCTTAAAAATATCTGTATAGCATGACATTATAGGGATAAACTTGGCGCCCTGGCGCCTATAAACGGTGTCAATTGGGTCCTTTTTGACAATTAAAACTGTTAGACGCGGTCTTGTGCCATAGTGTTTCGGGATTCCTTAAGTGGCACAATGTCTAGTTTGGGCGCCAGACATTATTTAGTAAATGAGTGTTTTTACATCGGGTTCGATAAACACTTATATACGAGGGCTGTTCAATAAATAATGTCCTCGGTGTTCCGAAAGAAGCAAAAGGCACTTTTCAATGATTTAGTCTTCATGATTTTACTAATTAATCTCTTTTAAGTAAAATACATGTCCGTTACATTTTTTATCCAATTTCTGTTTGTTTGTAGAACTCATTTTTCTGTTTATCCCGAAAACCCTTTTGCTCTTCAGGGCATGCGGGTTTGGACGCTGTCTTGAAGAAATGCAATGTAGTGGATTTCTGATTCTGGGTCCTTTCTCTAATAAACCTTTTGATTTTTTTGCAAAAAATTGCTTTATAGACTCCTCCAAAAATTAAACTGTGTCTCTGAATACGAATTTGAACAACAATACCACTAATTTTTAAGAAAATTACATATAAATCTGTCTTTGTGCTCTTGAATACCTGTGCTCTTGTCAGACATTCGCCGTTTTTATCAAGTACATCTTATGGTAAATTTTGTTTTGAGGGTTTTAAGCAATAGATTCATGTTCCAATATCTGTGTGGAAATAAAACAAACGTGGATAACTAAAATTACTGATATTTTAAAATAATTGTGAAGAATTTCGTATACGCTTTCGTTTTCACTCATTTTTCAAAATATAGGGTGACCTTTGAGTACCAAGCTTTTTTAACCGTCAAACGTTTCTTAAAAACAGTGTAAACTACTCCCGATATGATGTCTATCGAATTTGCTATGTGTCTTAAAGTCAATCATACATCATCAAATATTATTTGTTGAAATTTGGCAACCAGTATAAATAAGTTGTTATAATTTTTGTTGGCAAGGAGGGTACCCATTTTTGATGCCCATTATATAATTTTTATCATTGAAATCCACCTGCTCTTTTGTCTTTAAAACAGGCATTGGTTGCTGTTAATGTTAATATATGAATATATTTCAGTGAATATTTCTTTTGGATTTTTAACAAGTTTTACGGCAGCTATAATGAAGCTTTTATTTTCACTCTAGTTTACTGATTCTTTACCATTCATTTATAATGCAGTGTCTCGAAAAGCCTTTGTTTCCCAGCTCCTCACGATGAAACTATGTGATGAAAAGTGGTCACATAAACTGTTATAAATTCATGAAAGATTCAATAATGAGAGAAAGTCAAGTTTAATGTCATATGATATCTGTAATGTATGTTTTATAGTTCAGGACATTATTTATTGAACAGCCCTTATATATATATATAGTCAATAAACCTTATAAATTATTTTTGTTATTGGCCGCTAGCTTTTTTGGCCGCTAGCTTGACTTTAGTATCTGAAACTTTGTAGGTGGAATACTAGGGGCCATTTACCACTTCTGCAAAAAAAATGGTTATGGTACCATCTGTAGTGTCCGAGATATGGCCCTGCAGTTTTAAGCCCTACTATATAATACTATACGAATTAACAACGGGTTGAGTTACATCAAAATTCCCTACCCAGGTATCTGAAATGTTGTTTACCACTTCTGTGAAAAAATGGTGATGGTACCATATTTAGTTTTCGAGATATTGCCCTGCAGTTTTTACCTCTGCCATATAATACTGTACGAATAAACATCGGGCTGGGGGAAATCACAAAGTCTCCTACCCAGCGATCTGACTTTATGTAAGTGGGGCACTAGTGGCCAGATACTACTTCTGTGAGAAAATGGTGATGTTACTATCCCTTATTTCCGAGATATGGCGAATTATTAATTCATATTGTAATAAAAATGATGTGAGCGTTGAATTTATTATATTTATGTCATGAAATGCAAACACTTAGCGGCATATCGTGTATGTGAGCACTTTGTGGCATGAAGGGCTTTTTAAAATAAAATTTATAACTTAGCATATGACTTTTAAAACACCAGTTTTTATTTTGTGAATATGCCATGTTGAAATAATGTTTCTGCAATAAACAATCGCATTATATTGTAATATTGAAGAAGTAATAAATAATTTTTCTACAAAATTTTACAACGGATAAAGGTTGGCAACTCACGTTACATAGCATATCACTAACCCTTTAAGCCTGAAAAGAAATAATGTGCATACGAAATCGAAACATTTATTAAATGTAAAAAATATCCAAGATTCTTGGTTTTGCTTCAAATAATATAATTGAAGAAAGCTTTTTATTGTTAATCTCTCACACGGAAAGCAAGCACTTAACAGCATATCGCCTGTGTGGGCACTTTGTGGCATAATGGTTCGTTTCAATAAAATTAATAACTTACCATTTATTTCAAAAAACAATTCAAATGATTGGAAAACCCATGTAAAAAAATATATCTTCGATAAAAATTCGAACTATTGTTATAATGCATAAATAATAAATAATTTTTCTACACAAAAAATAAAACGAATAGACGATTTTCATTAGATTATATATCATTAACCCTATAAGCCTGAAAAAAAATATTGTGGATACGAAAACGGTACATTAATTAAATTTTTTAAAAGTATCCACGATGATTGGCTTTGCTTCAAGTATTATGATTCAAATACCTTCTCTTTTGCAATATCTTTACAGAAAAAATATCCAAATGTTTTTAAAGTTTATGTTGTAGAAACAGTAGTCTTGAGAAATGGTTGATTTTTCAAATGGGTAAAAGTTACCCAACAATATCGAATAATGAATTCATATTCTACTCAGAAAATGCAAGAATCTGAGTTTATATAAAGTTATGAACAACAACAACAATTTGACGAGTTTCGTTAGATAATATATCATTAAACCTGTAAGCTTTGAAAGAACTAATGCGTTTTAAAAACGGTAAAGTTAAAAGACGATGATTTTTTCCCAATTTTTTTAATGGGTAAAAGTTAAAGGTAACACATCAATAGCGAATTATTGATTCATATTATAATAAAAAAAAAAGGTGTGTGCGTTCAATTTATTATTTTATTCTCATTATATTTACATTTTTCCCAGTTATTACCGCAAAAGCTAAAAAAATAAAATTTTAATTAACTTACTATCTGCAATGTATCCAAAAAGAGAATGTATCCAAAAATCGAATCGAAATTAAATATCAAAATCTAATTAGCAACAGAATACAGGAAGGAGACCGGTCGAAAGAAAGGGGGAAAATGGTTTTAACAAAATTGATAAATTTATTATGATATTATGATATATTTATCATGAACCATATACTTCAAGATAATTAATTCCCTTAGTAAATTTTACTAATTTTGTTTTTTAAAGGAAAAAAATTACTTGTTTAGCATTTGAATTAAATAATATCAGACCTTTCGGTTTAATAAAAAGCTAAAAAATATTCTTGATTAATTCTCTCAAGGAATTGAAAATAATTTCAATCTTTACCAATTTCAAATAAAATAAACAGGATTAGAATACATTTTTATATGTTTTCTTTATTTTAAAGCAGATCAGTACTTTCAGTTCTTTGATTATTATATATAATGCAGGTCATAAAGAGCGACAACTCGTTTGTTTACATATTCTCGATCAGATTTTCTGTGCGTCGAAAAAGCTTGATGGTAGCTAAAAGAAAGTGTGTGTGTTTATGCACATTTCCTTTAAAAATAATCAAGTGATATCCTGATCAAATTTCAAGAATTGCATTTGCGATCAATATTCAACAAACATGCTAAACACCTAAATACGTCTCTTTTTACATTGCCTGATTGGGTACAAGTTTAATATTTGAATATGTCCAAGGTTAATATAAATTCTTTTATTATCTTTATAATTAAAAGACTAAAATTCCGCAGAGAAAAAACCTTATCAGATAATAAAAGCTGATGAAATTTGAGGGTTTCAATATTTTATTGGACAAAAAATGAAGTAAATACACAACTTCACTGAATAAAAAAGACAAGAACGTAACAGTTTTCGCCCTTAACAACACTTAACTCTTGGTTTAACTTAAGTGCTGTTTGTATCACCGACTTGAGTGATGTTAAAAATATATATACTATGTATTTTTTAAATCTCATCAAATTACTCTTCATTTTCTCTATAAGTTCTTGTATCTCGCTCACCTTTATTCAAATCAAACAAAAATCGCACTTAAATTCTATTATTTTCTTAAATATTTGCAACAACACTCAAGTCGGTTTGAATACCTTGCCGGTAGAGAACTACAAATACCGTCCTTTTCTCGCCACTAAATGCCATGAGCAGGGAAGGATCTTTTTGTGCCTTGACCTTCTTCGACATGGGACGTCACTTCATACGGTCTCATCCGAAGGACCGATCTCCACGTCCCACAGTGGTATTCGAACCCGCGTCGAAAGGATCAACACTCCTTACATCGCGACTCTAGAGCAGACATTCTAACCGCTGCGCCACGCAGGCGACTGGGGTATAGCATTAAAAGGAATCTGATAACTGCAGGCTTGGGGCGAATTACATTGAAAGTAATGCATTACCATTACCATTACTTCAACAATTTGGGCATTGAATTACCATTACCATTACTCTATTTTCTTTAAGTAATGCATTACATTACCATTACCTTAGTACAGTAATGCATTACCATTACCATGACTTTTGGAGGTTTTTTTAAAATAGAATTTTATACAAAACTTTGCGATGTTTTTTTCATAAGCTTGCATGTATTCACCCCCTTCAAAACTAAACATGATAAATGATAATTCAAAG
Source organism: Saccostrea cuccullata (assembly GCF_032062105.1). NCBI lineage: Eukaryota > Metazoa > Mollusca > Bivalvia > Ostreida > Ostreidae > Saccostrea > Saccostrea cuccullata. The sequence goes on along the minus strand of NW_026922388.1, from coordinate 117,254 downwards.
AAATACGCACGCTAACTCTCGATTCCCGCCTACATTTTGGAACCATTTAATTCAATATAAATAGCAATTTGGCCATAAAATCTTTGTTTGATACAAAGAACAGTTCAATGGTAATTGAATAATTGTCTTAATACCAGTGCTAAACAGTAAATTATCCATAATTCCAGCTCTTGAAAAAAGGGGGGTAGACGATATTTTCCTCTAAAATCGGAGTTTCAAGCATCACCATATTTTGAACTAGTCTTGGAAATGATTAAATGTTCCTTATATCTTTTCTAATGTTTTAGACAAATAAATAAAACATAAATATATCAATAAAATATCATGTTTCAGATGTAAATCGCTTTGAAATTGGTGGAAAATAAGCATTTTTATCGTTTTTTGTCAATAAACATATGTTCCCCCCCGTGTCACACAAAAAGCTTTGGTATGATTTCGTGAAATAACATTCCAAATTACCTGTAAAAAGGAATTTTTGTGACACTGGGGGGAAAGATGTTTTAAAAATATTTTCCGTTTTCCGTTGATTTCTATAGTGAAAAACACAAGTTTTACCAAAATTTTAGAGTTATCTCTCTTTGTTTTCCCAAATAAGTAATGTTTTATGAAAATCCATATAATTATCTATAAAAATATTAAAATTTAATCGAATATGTTAACTTTTGAGAATTGACTTGGAGGTAGGCGGGAGAACAATACTATCGTTCGCAGTTCTTTGATTTCAAGTTTTTGTATATATCACAATGTCATTAACTTACAATCAAAGAAAGTTCAAAGTTCTGAATTGTCAGTTTTATAACACATGTACAATATCCACTTTTTGGGCATGAAGTAATTTAACTTATGGGGCATTTTAACCCCTGCCTAAAATATCTAATAATAAAGGATATAGGCTATTTTGATTAGTACCATATGAAAAAAAAATCCATTGATCTGTTAAGCACAGTGAATCATAGAATGCCTGCATGGCTTCTTTTTCTTTGGTATGATGGATTTTTCATGGTCAGTACAAGCTAGACCAGCTTAATTAATGTTTTATAAACACAGCAGGAGAAAGGGACTGGTAATTTGAAGCACTTCTCTAAACAATGCATTGTTTTAATCGTTACATAAGCCAGAGGCCTAGTGTGTTTTGGTGATACTCTATCTATTCAAAAGGAACCAATTATCAGTTTACAGTATACCTTAATTAGTGTATCTCATATGCGATAAAAAAAAATAAATTTTAAAACTATTTCATATAATTCTTTGAAATCAATTCTTATCTGAAATAAGTTTGAAAACTTAAATGTAAGGTAGGTGTACTTTCAACAGAATAAAAAGTGTATTTGAATAGATACAGAAATGTTATCTAAATAGGTTAACATTTTATTTAATTGTATTATTTGCAAAGAAAAAATAGAAATAAATAAATAAATAACCTAAACAAAAATTTCTATCATCCATGTCCATTTAAATTTCTTAAAATATGTACATATCTTACGAAATAATGCTGTGTAATGCTATGTAATGCTAGCATTACACAGGATTTTATTTAGTAATGCATTACCATTACCATTACATGTAATGCAAATTTTTGGGCATTACACATTACTAGCATTATTTTGAGTCCATGTAATGCATTGCAATGCATTACCATTACAATTAGCATTACCCCTAGCCTAGCATTGAACTTCCACTAATTGGAAGGACCCTCCCCCTTTCTTATGTTCTGAAAATGTACATTTGTCGCCCCTCGTGGTGGAAAGCAAGTTCACAAATCAATCAACTTCTCTCCATCTCTATATATTTTACTTGTTAAAGGAATTTCAATATCCACCACCTTTTATCAATGTACAGGACTTGCATACGAAGTAAAATTTTTAACTGATAGCAAGTCTCCATGGTAATAAATGTCTATTGTAGGAAAAAAATTATTTGAAAATAATTGACAATGTGTTTTTCCTGCTTGATTGTAGACGACAATTTTGCTAAAATTAATACAATTAAAACCTTTCCTATATGCGTATTTGTTTCAGTTGTGGAGATACGAATGCATAGCCAGGAGTGAATTCGTAATTTGCAGTGTGGATATATATATATATATATATTTTTTTGGATGAAAAAATTAATTATCAGGATAAAGAATTCTGCACAGGATAACGTTTTAAAAAAGTAAAATTTCTGAGGGAGGGGTAATGCTGCTTTCTCTTTTAAGCACGCGTTTCGTGCGCCTTGTGTGACATTCATTTTTTCATTCATTTGTGACCAAAATCCTCTCACATTAATTCTGGACAGATGTGGATCTCAAGTGACTTGAAACAAATCATTTTGAGAGAGAAAGAGAAAGAAAGATCGAGGAGAGAGAGCATAATATGTACATGTACTAAGTATACCATACATGGCCAAATATGTTCTCCAAAAACACTGTAAATCATCTTGTCATACATGTAATGCACGTGGAGCGGAATCGAAAGCGCATAAGAATAGTCCAGTGAATATTGCACCTGTCTTAAATCTGTTGGAGTGGGGGTGCAGTGGGTTGTACAAACAGCCTTGAATATGGTGTTAATTCCACTGCATGTTTACTTCCTGCTGGCATATTCCACCCCCCCCCCTCCACGAAATACGATTTTCGAGTTTGGGCATTTTTTTTTGCTTGTCAACTTATTTCAGGTAAGTTATTATTTTTCTCTGGCTGCCTTCCTTTCAAATTACAAAGTCCTTTCAACAGTACAGTTGTGATTTGATTGGCTGATTAAATGACACATTAAAATAGCTTAAATAGATTTATTAGCCACATGCTAAATATTTCATCAGTTTCAAGTTTTATTTGAATCAATTTAATTAATTTTATTTCTATAACCTAATCAAAGTATAAGTTGCTTATACCCACCTAAACATTGTTAGTAGTACTAGGATACAACAAAAAATTAGAGATAATATGATTTCATTTGAAAAATTTTCATCTTTTCCTAAAACATGAAGGCTTTATTCGTCTTTTTAACTGATCGAAAGGATTAATAATGTTGCGTTATTATTCCAATAGATAAAAAAATTTATAAAAAATTGAATTTGTTTTTAACTCTTCTTTTTCATGTTTTTAGCAAATATTTTATAGAATGAATAATCAACAGTTTCTACTTTCCCCTCTAAATATCGATAAACATGCAAACAAGATATACACATTTACCGAAAAATCTTCGGAGGAAGTGGTGAATCCTGAACGCTTCCTATTGCCAGGTAACAATAAACAATTATAATGCAGGTTACTTCTCTTCATTAGGGGTATTTGTACATGTTGAAATGTTAACATACATGTCGATTATGTATGGTTTGGATGACATGAGCCGAAGTGTAAATACTGATGTGTATCGGTGGCTTTGTAGTATATATCAGTAGTTATCCTTGTGTTCTTTTTCTCCACTAACACATCAAGAAATGGTAATTTTTCATCATTCATCTCTAAAGTGAATTGAATATTGGAGTTTAACCCGTTTAGTATTTTATAAAATTGCGTTAATTTCTCCATGTCGCCGTGCCAAATAATGAAGCAATCGTCCAGGAATCTTTTCCAGTTTGTTTCTATCAAATCAGCAAATTCTTCTCCCCATACTTTAATAAGTTCACTTTTAAGTAACGTTTCAAGGTAGCCTAAAGTTAAGGTTGCATATGTTGGCGCTACCTTGGTACCCATTGCAGTGCCTTTGGTTTGGATGTAATGGTTTTCGGCAAATGCAAAAGTATTGTTATTAAGTACTAATTTCAATTCTTCCAAAATAAAATCATGTTGAAACCTTGTTGGCGTATATTTTAACCCTTTCAGCAATAATTTTTATGTCGGTTTCTGTATATATATATATATATATATATATATATATATATATATATATATATATATATATATATATATATATATATATATATATATATATATATATATATATATATATATATATATGATTGAATAATTTCCATCTCTCTGATTGGCTGAGATCCAACTATGTTAGAAAAATATTACGTTGTATTGACCTGCACGTGACGTTCCAGGTCAATACAAGGATTTATTTCCTCTACATTGATCTAAAAATAGATTGGTAAATTCCAAATGGATACAAATTGTTTTAGAAAGCTATTTAAACGACTGTGATTTTTATTTTCATGTGAACAAAACATAAGCGAATATATATTTTAGGTGAGGGTGGTCAACCCCCACCCCCCCTCCGACACTTTTACTGAACATTACTTTTTGGCAGTCAGTTTTCCCTGACGATACTCCTTCCTTTCAAAATCTATCCTATAAAAAGACTGACATTATACATTTCTTTCCTGGCTACTAAAATTGATTTTTAAAAAAAAATTTCAAATTGATACGACTGGTAAGGTTTATTAACATTTTAATTCTGCTACTCTCATGTATTTGGCAAGGACTTAATAAAATGCAAACAAGTCTTGAGCTGTATCATTTTATCAGTGAATCATATAATAAAACAATTATTGCTGTTTTTTTCGGTCAATACAATGATTTAGCCATCTTCGTAGTACAATATTCACCTCGCCCTTCGGGCTTGGTGAATATTGTACTCCTCAGATGGCTAAATCATTGTATTGACCTCAAAAACCAGCAATAATTGTATAATATATACTTATTTGTTTTCTCGAGATGGTGAACAGGTTTTAATTAGCGTTTTATATAATATTATAGTAAATTAATAGCGAGTACATAAAGGATTTATATTATACTTACATAATATATATTAAGTTATAAAAAAAAATGACAAGAACACAGTTTACAAAATTTATTGGTGTGGGGTTATCTAAACAAGATAGACTAGGGTGAATTCATCATGCATCGAACACCGTTATACTTCAACAAGTTCTAGCAATATCGATACCGACGGTGTAGTGTACGATTATTATAGTAAACTTATTATATTTCGTGATCTAAGAAAGATAACTCTCATTTATTTAATTGTGATTATCTCCCTTGTACTCAACCGGAAGTTGATGTTATAAATAAAAGTATGGCTGATTAGTTTGTGTTACATCAGTACATATGGTTAAATCCGATATTAACTTTGTATGGGACACTACATCTGGCGACGAGGATAAACCAAAGGATAAACCAGAGTCGAGCAATGGCAGATGCGAAACCTATCTTGACAGATGTGAGTAGGATTGATAAGTTTGACCCACATGGAGATGTGAATTCGGTAGGAATCCGTTGGACACGGTGGGCACGTGCATTTGAGCTCTTTGCAAGCGGAAAGGGAATAGAAGACCCAGCGCAAAAGAAAGCTTTAATGTTACATGAGGCAGGGATGGACGTACAGGATATTTTCTATACGCTTGAAGTCCCCGAACCGGGTGATGGAGAAAACGTGTATGGCGTGGCGTTGGCGACATTGAATAAACACTTTACTCCTCAGGTAAATCACACGTTTGAAAGATCACAATTTCGCGCTATGGCACAAACAGCGACAGAAACTGTTGAACAATTTATCACTAGACTGAGACAGAAAGCGGTGTATTGTAACTTTACGAATATTGATGAAAGTATACGTGATCAAGTGATAGAGAAGTGTTATTCTCAAAGACTGAGAAGGAAATTGTTAGAGAAAAATAATGTGACACTGAAACAACTGAGAGAAACAGCACAGAGTTTGGAAGCAGCTGACAAAAGAGCAGTGACTATGGAACACAAACCAGAACAAGAAACCATAAACAAAGTGAGTAGATACAAACATAAACATGACTTTAAGCAACAGGATAAACAAGACAAAAAGTGTTTCGCTTGTGGTAAATATGGTCACATTCGCACGGATCCGAAATGTCCAGCACGAGGACAGAAGTGTCGGAAATGTCACATGGAAGGACATTATGAAGCATGCTGCAAGACCAAGTCAAAGACAAAGTGGCACAAAACCAAGAGGGCAGCAGTCCGAAATATTGAAACTTCAGAAGTAGAACAAGGTCAGGAGTCTGAGAGAACTTATGTGTTTACTATTCGGAACCAGGATCGTTCAAAGAATGACTTTAGTGTTAGTATTGGCGGTATTGATACAAAAGTCATCATCGACTCAGGAGCTTCAGTGAATGTTATTGACAGACACTTATGGGAACAACTCAAGGAACAAAAAGTGAAATGTCACAGACAGTCGAAAGCATCGACAAAGAAACTGTATCCCTATGGTAGTAACAAACCACTGACTGTCGCAGGAAGTTTTGTTGCTGATGTGTGTACGCGAGACCGGGGTGTGTCAGCCGAGTTCTTTGTTGTAGAAGAAAGTGGACAAGCTCTCCTAAGCTATGATACTTCTACCCATCTTGGAGTACTACAGATTCAAGAGACAAGTACTGTTGCACCAGTGCACACTGTGAATAGCACAGATATTAAAACAGAGATACTAGGGAAATTTCCGAAAGTGTTCACAGGACTTGGAAAACTGAGAGACTTCCAACTTAAAATTCCAATTGATGAGTCCGTACATCCTGTAATTCAGTCCGTACGTAGAGTACCGTACCATTTACGCAGTAAGCTAGACCAGAAACTGGATGAACTTGAGAAGATGGATGTTATCGAGAGAGTCAAAGGGCCAAGTCAGTGGGTATCACCAATTGTGGTTGTACCAAAAAAGAATTCAGATATTCGCATATGTGTCGACATGCGAAGAGCTAACGAGGCAGTCGTTCGTGAGAGATATCAAATTCCTACTGTCGACGAAATCTTGCAGGACTTGAATCAGAGCAAAGTTTACAGTAAACTTGATATCAAGTGGGCCTATCATCAGTTAGAGCTTACCCCAGACTCTAGAGAAATAACTACCTTTATGACACCAAGAGGACTTTATCGATACAAACGTTTGTTGTTTGGAGTGAACTGTGCTCCTGAAATGTATAACAAAATCATTCAACAGACATTAGGAGACTTACCTGGTGTGAATGCAATATATGATGATGTTGTGGTCCATGGATCAACAGAACAAGAGCATCAACGTAACCTAGAATCAGTGTTGAAACGTTTAGAAGACTCCGGAATGACTTTGAACATTGAGAAGTGTCGATTCAATATGGAGAAGATCGATTTCATGGGATATGTACTCTCTGAACATGGCATCGGAATAGCAGACAGCAAAGTTCAGGCTATTAGGAGTGCCAGGACACCACAGTCAGTATCTGAGGTGCGAAGCTTCTTGGGACTAGTCAATTTCGCGGGCAGATTCATACCAAACCTGTCCACTGTAGCAGAACCCTTAAACAGACTTTTGCGTAAAGACCAGTCATTTGCATGGGGACGAGAACAAAACGAAGCATTTGACAAACTTAAAGACTGTTAAGCTAATGTGTCAACTTTAGCCTACTTTGATGTGAATGCCAAAACACAAGTTATTGCAGATGCAAGTCCAGTCGGCTTAGGCGCTGTATTAGTCCAGGAACAACACGGGAAACCTAAGATTATCTCCTATGCGAGTAGATCCTTAACAGACGTCGAACGCAGATACGCACAAACCGAGAAGGAAGCACTCAGCTTAGTGTGGGCATGTGAGCGGTTTCACATGTACCTGATGGGGAAGACTTTTGAGCTGTTAACGGATCATAAGCCACTTGAATTTATTTTCTCGCCCAAATCGAAACCATGTGCACGAGTAGAAAGATGGTTTTTAAGGATGCAGAACTACAGTTACACAGTTCGTCATATTCCGGGTAAATCAAACATAGCTGATTCATTGTCAAGGATGTTGTCAACAGATACACCAAATCCGAAGACGAGTGATACTGAGGAATACTTACGCTTTGTTATTGAGGAAGCTGTTCCAATGGCAATGACCGTATCTGAGCTTGAGAGAGCATCATTGGAGGATGAGGATCTCAAGAACTTGAGAGAATGTTTGATAACAGGGAAATGGTATCAGTTACAGAACAAAGACTTTTTGTCAGTAAAATCAGAATTGTGTACTGTTGGACATCTGATACTACGAGGGACAAGGATTGTCATACCTAAGTCATTACGCGACCAAGTACTGGCACTAGGTCATGAGGGACATCCTGGAATTGTTATCATGAAGCAGCGATTGCGATCCAAAGTTTGGTGGCCTAAAATGGACCAAGACATTGAACAGTGGAACAAAGCTTGTTATGGATGTCAGCTAGTATCACAACCTGAAAAAGTGGAACCTATGCACAGAACAGAACTACCATCACGACCATGGGAACATTTAGCAGCTGATTTCCTAGGACCGTTACCATCCGGTGACTACATTTTTACTATTGTTGATTACTAGTATTATTCCCGATGGATTGATCTGGCTGTGATGAGATCTACAACGGGCGGAGAAAATGGTCGAAGTGTTGACAAAGATTTTCAGTACACATGGATTACCTGTTTGTATTACAACAGACAACGGACCACAATTTGTCAGCAAATATTTCAAAACATACTGCGAAATAAATGGAATAGTCTAAAGGAAGACCACCCCATTGTGGCCACAGGCCAATGGAGAAATTGAACGTCAGAACAGATCAATATTAAAGAGACTGAAGATTGCACAAGCAAAAAAAGGAGGACTGGAAATCGGAACTTCAGACTTATTTGCTGATGTATCGCTCATTACCACATACCACAACAGAAGTGAGTCCCGCCGAGTTGTTGATCCGTCGAGTTAATCGTACAAAACTACCAGATATCCACACTTATCGTGAGACAGATTACCGAGTTAGAGATAGAGATGCGGAGAAGAAGGCAAAAGGGAAGATGTATTCTGATGCTAAGAGAGGAGCTACACTTAGCGACATAAAACCTGGTGATCTTACTTTGATGAAGAAGAACAAGGAAAACAAGTTATCTACAACATTTCATAGTGATCCATTCAAAGTTGTCGAGAAAAATGGAAATAGTGTTGAGTTAGAATCCATGGAGGGAGTTCATTACAAAAGAAATGTGTCTCATTTGAAAAAGTTTGTGAATTCCAAGGAATCTGTGAATGTGTCAAGTGAAAATGTGAATGAAAATGTGTTAAGTGAAAATTCCAATGGAAATGAAGATTTGTGTTCAGGAAATTCAGTTCCTAATCAAATTGCGAGCGATAAAAGTGCGATTTCAGATGATGTCCAGGAAGCGTCATCAGGAAACTCATCAGCAGAGGAATCCGACAGCAATGTTCAAGATCCGACGACAAGTTCACCGCAATTAGCCCGACCAGTTCGTCAACGCTCTTTGCCGGTGAAATTCAAGGACTATGTAATGAAATAACATGTTCTGTTTAAACCTTTGTTCACATATAAATTTTCAATGATTTATAAACACTGTAATGATTCATTGACTGTGTTAAAGTTAATTGCTAAATAGATTTGTCCATTTACAATTTAATTGAAATAATTGATATTTGTTTAAATGAAAAGGGGGAGGATTGTAGTGTATGATTATTATAGTAAACTTATTATATTTCGTGATCTAAGAAAGATAACTCTCATTTATTTAATTGTGATTATCTCCCTTGTACTCAACCGGAAGTTGATGTTATAAATAAAAGTATGGCTGATTAGTTTGTGTTACATCAGTACATATGGTTAAATCCGATATTAACTTTGTATGGGACACTACAGACGGAACATTATCAAAATGGAAATTAACACAAAGTCTGTGAATAAAATATAAATTTGGGACACAAATATTTGCTTTTTATTGAGAAAATATCATTAGAAGCCCACTTTTAAAAAAAATGACTCAGAATTCACCGTGGATCGGACATCATTTACCATGCATCGTACAAGTGTTATTTGAACCGGGAAAATGTGGTACTTTTATCACAATGCTTATAAATTATTGATATGAATATACTTGTATATTTTATTTTAAAATCAAACCTTTACTCACATGTAATTGACGATATCATTGTACAAATGTGAAAAGATGCAAGATGCATTACTTTTCCTTTAAGTTAGAAAGACTTTAAAATGCTTGTAATGTCAGGCACGTAGCATTGTTTTTGAAGGGGGGGGGGGGGGCACTCAGAGATTTTTTTTGCCTACCTGAAAAATTTGACATGCAAAAAAAAAAAAAATAAAAAGATAAAGCAAAATTAAAAGAAAAGTTGCCCAAAGTCGAAAATCCTATTTCGTGAGGGGGGGGGGGGGGGGCTTTTTTCTCAATGTCAACTACCTTCATTTCCAAAACATTAGTAATAGTGGGGGACCAGCCTTTCAGTTAACATTTCCTAGAGAATGAGTAAAGTTGGGGAAAAAAGTGGTGGGGGGAATCACCGCCCCCCTGTTGCTACGTGCCTGAATGTGGTAATTCGCGTTATTTCTTCATAGGTTAAAAGAAATGAATTTAGTCAAATTCTAGACGTTATTTATGTCACTGATATGTATTTTAATTGCAAATTTAGAGTTTTTATTTTCTATCTTCACAAAAAACAGCTGTATGAAAATGGTAGTCATTACCTATGCATCGGAAAGCATTCGGAGTTCCTCGGATGGCTCATACCTCGCACATAATAGCGTAGAGGAGTCAGCCAAGTATTGCCGATTGATCAGAAAGCGTCCGATGCATAGTTAATTTGTGTCCGATGTACTGTGAAACCTTGACATTGGGAAAATGTCAAGGTTTCATGCAACAAGTCTAAAACCAGTGAGGTAGCATCGTTTTTAGGGGGGGGGGGAGCAGAGATATAACTTTTTTTCTTACCTGTAAAAGTTCACAAGCAAAAAAAAACCCCATTGCCCAATTACGAAAATCCTATTTAGGGGGGAGGGGATCAGGGGTTATAGGCCAATATTTTTTAGTGTTAACTTCTTCCTGTTCCAATTTTTTTTGCATACAATACTACGTTTCCATTATATCACTTTACCGTAGTAAAAAGTGAGGGTGCCTACTAACCTTTCGATGAACATTTCTAATAGTGAAAATAAAGTTGGGAAAAAAGTGAGGCTACGTGCCCGAAAAAAAATCATTAACAAGATGTGTTTGTTACATGTAAACACTAGGCGGCCCGGCAACAGAATTCGATAAAGCTATTTTTAGCACATAGTAAGAGTCAAGGTCACAAGGTCATTTACCTTGGTGTAATTTGAAGTGATGCACTTTTAAATTTGAGCGTTTTGTCATCTAATAATCAATTACATTTACAAGTGTGTCATAAAATTTACAATGTCTCAGTTCTATGAGATCTTGTAAACTAATTGCCAGAGAGTAAAAAATCGTTCTGGAAAAAAATAACGCTGGAAATGGGTTGGTTGTGTTTTTTGTTAAAAAATCACATGCATGTAGAATTGGTGGCCGAAAAGAGAGAGACAAAATTAGTCCAGATTACGTTTTTAGGTCACCTGAGTAAACTCAGGTGACCTATTGCTATCTGTTTTCGTCCGTCGTCGTGTGTCGTGCGTTAACATTTGAACATTTTTAGCTTCTTCTATGAAACTACTGAACCAATTTCAACCAAATTTGGCATATAGCATCTATGGGTAAAGGGAATCAAAAATTGTGAATTTCATGGTTCCTGCCCCCCTGGGGCCTGGGGGGTGGGTGGGCCAAAACCACTAAAATTAGTGCAATCTTTAAAAATCTTCTTCTTTACTCCTGGACATCAAGCAGTCAAACTGTTGGTATGATTGTAATCAACATTGAGTCTTCTACCAAAATTGTGAAATTCATGGCGTCAGGATTAGGGGTTCTAGAGCTAGGTTGGGGCTAAACATGTTATTTAGTGAAAATGCATTATTTCTTTGAAATTCTTCTTTTCTGCTCCTGGGCATTAAATAAACTAACCCAGTGCATAGGTAAGTTGAAAATGACCGCCTTACGAAATTGTGTTAATTTCATGGCCCCAGGGTTCGGGGTTCTAGTGCTAGGGCGGGGCTATTTAGATTATATAGTGAAAATGCATAAATTCTTTGAAATTCTTCTTTTCTGTTTGTGGGCATTAAATAATTTAACCAAGTGCATTGTGATGTTGAATAAGACTGCCTCTTTTCAAATTGTGAATAAGAATTTAATGGCCCCAGGTTCAGGGGTTCTAGTGGTAGGGTGGGGCTATATAGATTATATAGTGAAAATGCAACAATTCGTTGAATTTCTTCTTCTCTGTTCATGGACATTAAATAATTTAACCAAGTGCATAGCTATGTTGAATAAGGCTGCCTCTTCCAAAATTGTGAATTTCATGGCCCCAGGGTCAGGGGATCTCGTGCTAGGGCGGGGCTATATAGATTATATAGTAAAAATGAAATATTTCTTTGAAAATTTTCTTCTTTGCTCCTGAGTATCAAATAAGCTAACCAAGTACAGAGTTTTGTTGAATAAGGCTACCTCTTCCAAAATTGTGAATTTCATGGCCCCTGGGTTGGAGGTTCTGGTGTTAGGGCGGGGCTTTTATTGATTATGTAGTGAAAATGCCTAAATTCTTTAAAACTCTTCTTTTCTGCACCTTGGTATTTAACCAATGAACTATAGGCTATGTACATACGAGTAGTTATGAGGAGGAAGGATGCCTCTTTGAGATTTTTGAATTTCAGGGTCCCTGGGTTAGGGCTTCTTAAGTTAGGGCGGGGCTCTTATGTTTATATAGTGAAAATGCATGATTTCTTTGAAAATCTTTTCTTTTGTTGTTGGGTATAATGCCAATGATCTTAGTAAATATTTATGACAAAAAAACTGCTTCTTTCAAAAATACTTAATTACCTGGCCCCTGGGACAGAGGTACTTGGGGGGGGGGTAACATAGTCTGAAATTTTTAATGCTTTAAAATCTGCACTTTTGTATTAATCAACAGCATGATGAAATAAATTTTTTTAAAAATCCAAAATTTTGATCCTGTGGGATGGGGATCTCAACTGTGGACCCGCCCTAACACAAGAAGGGGTCCTAAAATTCATTAAAAGTGGAAATGCATTTTCTGTTTGTTACTCTGATCTACCTCTGGGTATTAAGTAACCAAAATAAGCATGCTGAGTGTATAATTATCATAAGCAATGGTGCCTCTTTCAAAATTTTGAATTTTATGGCCTTTGGTTTAATTAAAACATGAATCAAATTCAATTGTTGGAAAGTTGTAGCATGATACTCAGGTGACCTATAAGGCCCATGGGCCTCTTGTTTAACGTTTAAGCGTAGTTCCATCTTCAATATTGTGTTTTGAAGTAAGCTGATCATGAATTTTTAAAGTCATAGATGCAAAATTAGTTTCAATCACTATTTAAAAACACGATGATATCTCGTCAAGAAAAGTACATTGAGGCAGAGGGGGGAAAGACGGAGAAACAATGACGTCATTAATGAAAGGATGACACGCAGAGTGAGGTCATCACACTAACGATGAAATAGAAAAATGTTTAAAGTATCAAGGTGATTCTTTTCAACACTTAATGTACTTTTTTGTTCTAAATTCTTTTAAATTAAAATATTTTTAGCGTATGAATCTCGTGGTATCAGTCCACGAACATATGAAAACCTTCCAATAAACATTTTTATTTAAAAATAGGACCAAAAAAAATTAATTTTAAACATACCAACTGATTCAAAGATTTGCTATCAATTATGAAAAATAAAGTAGTAATTATTGTATGCTGTCACATGTAGAACAATAAATTGCATTTTAAGTTTGTGAGAGAAATTTAATTAACCTACACAATGAAAAATGCATGTTAGCTGGATATTTTTTGAAATATTATATTCCATTCTTGTTCTTGACGTCGCATAAAGCAACGCCAAAATATTGCAACGTTAACGTAATCATTGCTACCTTTACAGCTATATAAAACATTAATAAAGCTCTGTACAGGTATATATTGATACTTTCATAAAAAATATATTCTCTTTAGAAGAACTTAGAGGAATATTATTAATTTTGACACAGGACCGAATTTTGCGACAAGTGAACCAGGTCCTTATGGAATGCCATATACGACAGCCAACTGCTGACTGCTTACTGCCAACTGTCAGCTGCTTACTGCCAACTGCCACACATATTTGAATAAATTTTATTTTCATATTGATATTTATGTAAATTAAAAAAAAAAGGCGCGGATCTATAGGACATTTTTTCAAAGGGGGTTACTCTGGTAAAAATTAAATCCAACCCAGAATTTTCTTGACAAGAAAAAAATACGTAAATACCTTTCCTAAATGTGAAAATTTATTTCGGCCGGGGAGAGGGTTCTTATGCGTCATACCTTCATGGGTATGACATTTTTCATACCAACTTAACACGAATCCACATTTTCGGTTGGGGAGGGGGGGGTCTAAGGTCCCTTTTAGTTGATTTATTTTATACATTAAATAACTTTTAGTTGGTTTAGTTTGTGCATTAAATAACTTTACAAATTTCAGAGGGGTGTTCCGGACCCCTCTCTCTAGATCTATGCATGTAAATCATATTTTATTTGTACAAACAAAGAGATATAAATGTTTGATTGGCGTTTTCTACGTGGAGGGTTCAAGGTCAGTTATACCGATAGTTCGTTTAGTTTATTTAACGAATTACTGAACAATTTTTAAATCCCCCCCCCCCGATCTATGCATGTGAAACATTACAGGGACGTAGCAACAAGGGGGGGGGGGCTTCTTACCATAGTATAATGATATCAAGGATATGTAGTATTGTGTGGAAAAAAAATGTAAGTGAAAGGTAGTTGGACTTAAAATAAAGTTAGCCACCTACACACACCCCCCCGAAGAAATAGGATTTTCGAGTTTGGGCTATTTCCTTTTTTTTTTTTTTTTGCTTGTCAACTTTTTCAGGTAAGTAAAAAGAGTTTTCTCTGGTTGCCCCCCCCCACACTTTCAAAAACGATGCTACGTGCCTGCATTATAACACACAGAGATATACATCTTTAATTTGAGGAAATTTTTAACTATAGAATATAATGGAAAACGGAAATTTATTTTCAAAACATCTTTCTCTGCGAAACGACAAATCTTTTTTATTATTATTCTCTCTTCAAAGGTTTTGTTGTCTCCGGGGGAAGGGGGGGGGGGCTTCTTTAAAGATTAAAAGCAGAAAATAGTCATTTTATTACCTATTTCAAATGGGAAAACAAATAAAAAAAAATTAACAATGTACTTTATCAACCGCATATTTTGAATATACATAAGATAAAACATATTGGTCATTTCATTCTATTCAATTTTACCAGGGTGACCCCCTTCGAAAAAATGTCCCGGACCCGTGCCTTTTTTTCCCCTTTTTGTGAAAATTCATATAAATATCAATACAAATATAAAATTTATTCAAATATGTGTGGCAGTTGGCAGTAAGCAGCTGACAGTTGGCAGTAAGCAGTCAGCAGTTGGCAGTAAGCAGTTGGCTGTCGTATATGGCATTCCATAGGTCCTTTAATTCCTGGACTAAATCGTTGTTTAACGTGAACGGGGTAGAAGGAATGATGGCGGGTAAAACAAAGTAGTGGCGCTGTGGGGCCGTAATAAAACGTAATGGGTAAAGGTGCCGTATTCCTTATGGTCTTCCAATATAAAGTCCAAGAATTGGAAAATCAGTTTTCCGAATTTATTAAAGACGATGGTAAATAATAAACATGAATTTTAACAATATCTTACGAAACTTAATCGAGTTGGATGTGGCCGGTAGAGCGTCGGGCCTCCAAACTGAAAAGATTAAAATGGACAAAGATATTTGTAAGATTGAGAGTAAACAATTATTGAATTATGACACTAGCTGAGTTAATTGATGGACAGGTGTGTTCCTTGGATAGAGTGGACATGAAAGAGCTCATAAAGTAATTGTACAAATATAAAGTAATTGATCAAGGATTAACAAATCCCAAGGCATTAGCATCTAACGAGCATAAGTTATTTTGACAGAGTCACAGAGTGTCAATTGGAATGTCCTAATCCTATTTCAAAGGGAATGACATATTAAGAACAGATAAAGATATTCTCAGATAAACGTCTGAATTTAGTAAGAAATATTAAAAAGTTATTTTAATTCAAAAATGTTAATTTTTAAATGATAAAAACATACGATGAGATTAAGGAGTCGTTTATCCAATTTCATTAGTATGAAGATCTGATGATATATTCAGTATGATTTCAATAGTAAAATCCACCCCTTATTAAAGGAGTTATACATAAGAGCAATTAACTTTTGTCAATGGTTTTCAGAATAAGAACTTAAAACTGACCTTAGATCCCCCCTCCCGAAAACGCGGATCTGTATTGAGTTAATTTGTATGAAGTCATAGATATGAAGATATGGAGCTTAACCCACCCACACCGCCAAAATAATTTTTCACGTTTACGAAATGAGTTTCTTGTCAAGAAATTTCTGAGTTCGATTTTTTTTTATTGGGGTGGTTCCCTTTTTGAAAAAATCCTGGATTTATGTTTTTCATTTATTTTTTTTGAATTTTTTTTTGACAATTCAGATTTAAATATCAACGAAAATATGAAAGTTTATTCAGAAATTAATTGTTTACATTTTATTCTTGTCAAGAAATTTCTGGGTTGTTTTTTTTTCTACCCGGGTGTCCCTCTTGGGAAAAAATCCGGATCCGCGTCTGTTTTTTGAAAATACATATGGATATCAAAATAAATATGAAAATTTATTCAAATCTGTGTGGCAGTTGGCAGTAAGCATCTGACAGTTGGCAGTAAGCTGTTAGCAGTTGACAGTAAGCAGTTGACTGTCGTATATGGCATTCCATACAAATCTACGATTAGGTTTTTCTTTCTTTCTTCTTTTTTTTTTTACAAATAAGTTATCTTTTACATGCACAGATCTACGAGTAGGATTTTTTCACATATAAGTGATGTTTTACATGCACAGTACGAGTAGGTTTTTGTTAAAAAATAAGTTATTTTTTACATGCACAGATCGACGAGTATTGAGGGGAAGAAGCGGGGGGGGGACCATCCCATTTGAATCTGTATTTCATGTATAAACTTAACCAACTAAAAGCGACCTTTGACCCCTCAAAAAATTACGCGGATCTGTGTTAATTTCGTATGAAAAGCTATTGATATGAAGATATATGAAGCATAAGAGCTCAACCTCCACCTTCCAACTTCGCCGAAGTAATCTTTTTTTACATTTAGGAAAGAAATCTATACTTTTTGTTTTGTTTTGTTTTTCTTGTCAAGAAATTTCTGTGATGGATTCCCTCCTGGAACCCTCCTGGAAAAAATTCTTGACCCGAGCCTGGTTTTTCGAAAATTCACATAAATGTCAAAATTAATATAAAAAATATTCAAATATCTATGACATTTGCCAGGAAGCAGTGAGCAGCAGTTGACAGTAAGCAGTTGGCTGTCGTATTGGAAATTACATAAAATATCGAGAAGATTTATCAAAGATCTATTGTTTCATATATATTTGGCAGTTGACATTAAGCAGTTAGAAGTAAGTTGTAAGTAAGCAGTTGGTCGTCATTTTAGAATTCCAAACCAGTTTCTTTACATATTCTATTTACATATTCCATTAGACATTCATATTTTGTATAAATTTACAGCAAATGTTCAATGGCAAAGCACCTTGTTTGGAAATAAAACATTTTTTTTTTACATTTTCTCTGACAAAAATACAAAAAAATAATAGAAATAATTAAGAGCAGATATTGGTCTTCAAATACTGAAACCATAGTTTAAAAGGGATGATTTAAATGTCTATGAAATAGAAGTTGGGTGTGATATTCCTTAAGTAAATCTATGAAGTCTAGACAGCGTAAAAAGGATCATCACAACTTAAAGAATTGTTATGCAACATAAACTGAATCCTTGCGTCATAGAAATATTACGTTACCATTTCCCCGCAAACACTTTATAGCAGGGTACAATTTTCGATAAAATTAAACGTAAATAATATTATGACGCAATATTTTAATTAAAAAATAACTTTTCTTATTTTATGAGATTTAAGAAAGTACAAAAACAGTTGGAATTTGGCAATAAATTGAATATTAAATAAACTTTTTAAAGTGCATGAAAACGCATGGTTGCGGGGAAACGGTAAATGCGTGATTTTGCGTTAAAAATGGGAAATGGTGTATGCGTTAAAATGCGTAACTGCCGGGAAGTGGGTTAACTGATTTACAAAAAAATAATTTATAAAACCTATGTATTTTTAAAAAAATAAATATAAATCAATAAATTAATTCAAAGTACAAGCACTGCTTTACATCTTTTAAAATTATTAGCTGTAGGCAGACTCTGTTATAGTCTGATTTTGTTTTTGGATGAGATCTCACGTAACCCTTACAGGGTATTTTTCTAGAAAGGGTTCAATCCAGATATTGACTTCAGACAACGACAGCGTGTGTTTAATGCCAATATGTACTAGTAATCAGTAAGAAACCGATATTAAAATCGCGCGTTTAAAGCAGCCTATGAACTACGTACATGTAAGCTGCATTGAACAAAAATAGGCTCATGATACATGTATGCAGGTGTCATACTATCTAAATTTTACAAAACCTAGTGCATAGTTTTTAAATGCACAGTATACCTTTATCTTGTCCTCTGGTTTATTTACTAAGTTCAAAGGGAAATGATCGAGATAATTTATAATTCATCTATCTTAAGCACTGGAGTTGCGTTGTTATTCACTTGACATTATAGACGCGATTCATTTACGAGTCCTAGCAAAAAGGTCTCAGGTAATGAAATTTCATTTGTTGCTTTCACCAGTTATAAAAGAGTATATGATAAGATGTATATTTTATTGTTTTTTTTCCTTTAAATCTTTTTTTTAATAAAACATAGTTAACTTTCATTATTAAAAGGTGAAGTCTTCATTTAAGTGAAAAAAAACTCGAGAGTGACGATCAATAAGAGAAAATTAAACGAGGGCTTTTCAAACAAAACAACTTAGGTGTGTAGTAAATATGGACTCTTAAGACATCAAAAGTGGATTACGTGCGTTTGTGATATAAACATATCTTGAGTACCGGTCACATTTGTTTTGTGCTCCTTTTCGATCCTTTGCTAAATTCTCAGCTACCTGAATGCTCATACTTATTTTCTTATTCTGATGCTAGGTATTGTTACAGTAACAAAATCATTTCCTGTAATGGAAGAGTACACTGTACATGTATATTCCTCTCATGGATGAGTTTGTTAACGATTACAAATGAAGTAATTGTGGTTATCTTTAGGTTTTGTTGTTTAATAATTATCAATGTCTTTTTCCAGTGAAGTAGTCAACTAAGAAATTTGAGATAAAAAAATAACAAATAGTCTAAAACATCTGTTTAATATTTGGATATTTAATTTAAAAATGGTAATCTAACAACCAAATTTTATGATAAAAAGATGACTTTAACACTTCAATCGTCAACTCCCCTTACTTATGCAGCAATATACCTTTATGGACTGGATATGAGGGCAACATTGTGATTTGTTGGAACTGATGGTGAAAATGTTGACCGAAGCCGCAGGCCAAGGGCAACATTTTCACTTTAAGGCCAATAAATCATACATGTATGATGTATGTTTCCGAAATCCAAGTCTATAGCTGTCTTGTTATACCCTTTACTTAAGATTTCATCTTTTTATATTCTATGATTAATTACTTCATGAAGAAAATATTGACTTGATCAATAAAAAAAACTTCCAGAAAAGTTAAAAAAAACCCAACATTTATCATTAAACATACTTTCCCTGTGTATATGTCTTTCAATTAGCAACAACTCTTGCAGCTCTTACTTTGCTATTCCTGTGTCGCTGATAATTATTTATTTGTGAGGTGACTTTGCGGTCTAACAATTTTTATGTTGGACTGGCAGGCCGGTCAATAATAAAATTGCTGAAAAACAAACCAGAAACACCCTAACGTATCGAGGGAATAGTTCGCATAAAGTGTTGATAAGTCGAACACTTCAACGTTATTGATTATTCGAGGAAATAACTGTGAATTGATAACCGTTAGTAAAATCTCTTAAACTTGAAAATCAATCTTCAGTACGGTCACTTTTTGTGATTTTTCATTAGGTAGATTTCACTTAATATTAGTTGCAGGTTCGTCCACGATATCAATTTTGCGACACGGCATGATTTTAAAGTATGCTTGATTACGAGGGCCGTTCAAAAATTACGCGGAATTGTTGCACAAAAAAAAAAAAAAAATTGACGACATAATCGAGCAAAATGTCACGCATAATAGAATCTTTACTTATATGGTCTTCAAAATTTCATATTAAAATGTTGTAAATTGGTATCAATTTTGAGTAATTTTTCAGGACAAATCATTAAGTTACAGAGCAGCAAAATCTTCGACGTCACAGACATTATTAAAATATGTGATTGAGCTTTCATTTTCTCAACATTTTCCCAAAGGTAGCTGTACAGTTTGAGTTACCTTATCTACTCAACATCCAAACACCATTTCTTATCAAACTTAAAATCTATCTCACGTTCTTTACAGTCCGGATAAAATTTTCGTCGATAATCTTCTTCCCGTCCTTCCATATAGCCTTTTTACAGAGGTCGAACGGTCTAAAATTAAATAAGCTTTTTGTAGACGACTGTCACTTATTCCCTAGTTTACTACATATTTAATTATGCATATTTTGAAACTATTTTGGTGATATCTCGAGCATTACACATAATTTAACGAAAGTGTGGTGCGCGGTCAATTCAGGAGATGTCATTTTCACAGTCGTTTTCAGGAGAATCTCATCAGAGAAAAATCACATTTCTGTTCATACTTCAAATATCATGTCAGAATTCTAAATACATAGTAAATTAATAGAACAGTTTAAAGATACATTTGAGAAGATTTCGAAAAATATCGCGAATTATAGAAAATTAATGAGTTAAATTTTGGATTCCGCATGCTTTTGCTTCATTTTTTTGTCTTGCTCCGTACCTCTCCATCAGCGATATCAACATAGCGATAATTCTAGTAGAATTTTTCTTAATTACAGAAATTTTTCCAAAAATTTATTGAAATCTTTAGGATACACTTTTCTGTGAAATTTCATATCAATATGACGTCTAAAAGAGTCATATCAATATGACGTCTAAAAGAGTAAATAATAGCACAGTCCGCATAATTTTTGAACCATAACCATATTTCCGTTGAAGATGCAAAAATTAATTAACACAAAATGTTACAATGAAAAAAATTTTATGAACTCGCCGCCAAATGTAATAACGCAAAATGTAATAATCCAAAAATCTATCTTTTACATTTTGCGGCAAGATCAATGCAAAATGTAATAAAGCAAAATGTAATAATCTCAATTTATTACGTTTCGCGGTGTTATTACATTTTGCGTTGTAACACTGCATTTAAATATCAGACATATTGTAATGTCAATTGAACAATAGAAGCGTGGGAATATTTAAGTTCAACATCGGTGAAAATTTTAATTTGAACGTAAAGAAACAAATGTCATATAAATCTTCACTTTATCTCGTATTTTATTTTTATCTCATAAACGCCTTACATATCCTTAATTATAAGAAATTCTTGACGCTACGTTTCTGACATTATACATTACAATTAAGTGTGCTCCGTGGTTACGAAACATGTTGATTTTAAAATGAAGTGAATTTATTTCTATTAAATCGAATAGAATTAAATTTCACGATCAGCAAAGCAGCATATGTTCGTTCGTGGGAAGTATGTATTCTGTAATATAAAATAATCAGGCTCATTGTAACATAATCGTCAAATTTTGAAGAAGAGCAAATAAGGATCATTCAAAAGACGAGGAATGTAAAAACAGGTACCTCGGATTGGAAAGCGGCTCCTGTCGACATGTCACATCTTTCACTGCCCCTGTAATGATCGGATTAAAGAAAAAGTCGTAGATATATATGACAGGAAGTTATTTATCTACGTCGTAAAATGACCACATATTCCTATTTACGCCGACACATTGGTAAACGGAAATTGAAATCTGTTACATACAGAAACAAATTATTTAATTTCATTCTAGTACACTCAGCACAAGGACCCAATGGTTAATTACAAGTATAATTCACATGAGATGTAATCATAAACTTTTTTTCAGATTGTAGGAGAACAGAAACAAAAAGCAATGTACAGGGTTGTCCTGACTGTGTTCCTTGGCATCCTTTGCTTTATCTACTGCGTAGCGTATGATGAGTCAGGTAATAAAGCACAATTTTATTACTACAATTAAGCACACATTTGAAAGGTTACTTTAATTACAGTGCAGATTTATAATGAATATGTCTATCAATTACTAAGAAAAAAATCCAGGGTTTTGTGCAGGCTTTTACATAAACTATAAAAAAGATATTTATTCTCAATTTAGATTTTTTTTCTATATTTAAATCAGCTAAGTGCATACTTAAGAGTACTAATAACAATAGTTTAAATATCCAAAAACTATATAACTTCATGTTTACATGTTTTACTTCTCATAATATACGCAAGCAAGTGATAGAAATGAATGTCAAATATATTTATGTTGCGTTTGCCGCAAAGTTCTGTAAAGTCTCTTAATAATAAGTAAGATTGATTTATTGCTTGTTTGTCGTTTAACGTCCCTCTCAAAAATTTTTGACTGGTATGGAGATACCACCATTGCCGATGAAGAGTTGCAATAATTGTCCTATACTCGGCACTCATGGCCATTAAGCAGTGAGGGGTCTTTTTCGTACCAGCACCTACTGCGACATGGGACCTCGGTTTATAGGTCTCATCCAAAGGACCGGTCCCCACGCCCACAGTGGGATTCGAACCTGCGACGTAAGGATTTTTCTGACTAACCGATTGCCACTTTTCTAACTAATTACCATCGAGTAACAAAGGAGCCAGCCATTAAAAGCGCTATCCAGTTTAGTAGAAAAGTGTCTGTTGTTGATACCCCTGGATTTGATGCTTCAAACAGAATCTTTAACAGAACATCGCACTGCTCATGGGGCTACAGAGCAATTATCTCAGTTTTAAGAATACAAGAGTTTCAGTCTAATGAAAATATTGTTACCTTCCTCAACGATGTTCTACTTAAAGATGCTATGAGCACCTTATCATTATATTCTCAAATATTGCTGCTTTAGAAAAAAAAATGACAAAACCATCGAAGGAATTTTGGAAAGCTATCCTGAGAGTTCATCACTAAATCTACTTCTTTCGCAAATAAATCACCGATATGTGGGACCTAAATATTATTCTGAAGTTAACGGAGAAAACACTGAAAAAATCGTAAGCAAAATTCTTAAATAGAATGACACTCTTCCAAAACTAACAATATGTTTATGTTTTTCAAAAGTGTGCAATAGAGCAGCTTGTAATAAAAACAAAGTACTGAAAGGCCTCATGGGAGTTGAACGTTATAATCTGAAAGATCTCACAGGAAGAAGAGGAAAATTTTCATGCTTTTAGATTTAAGTTAGCTAGAACTGATACATTTGAGATACAGTACGAAACATTGAAAATAATTTCAATTGAAATTGAATAGCGAAGGTCATGGGGCTGCTTTTAAATTAGCTGCAGAACTAGTAGCTCTCCGAAAAAATATTTTGACAGACCGGAGAGCAACGGTGCCACCCATTGAAAAAACTGTATATTTATTGCGCACAAAAAAGTGCGCTGTTTCGTAGGTCCGTGTTTGCTCTGCACTTATTTTGTTTTGTTTATGGACTTTGAGATTGAACACTGTTCGTTATCTACATATACATGATTTATTTTTCCATTTTTTTGAACTGTCATATCAAAATATTACTAACCGTATGTTTTAACAATTCCTTTCACTGTTTCCACACCAAATCATTCCTTATAACTGTTGTTTATAGCCCTTCTGGCCTTGAAATTAAGATTATCTAAAATGTCGTCTCTATATGTATGCTGCAACTTTGGTTTGCAAGATAAGTTGGTCCAATGCACTTCGTGCAAATGTCAGATATAAGCGAACGTCATAGAGAAGGAATGAATTTATAAATCTATCTTTTTCACGTTTGAGGTAAGAATCAGAACTTAGTTCAACTTTTTGTGCGCAATAAATCTACAGTTTTTACAATGGGTTGCACGATAGCTTTCAGGTCTGGCAAAATATTTTTTCATAGAGCTACAGTTGTGCAGCTACAATTAGATACAGGTCAATTAGTGCAGGTTTGATAGAGATGCAATACCAAGCAAGCATAAGAAATAAGTTCAATTTACTAAGCACCGGTTTTGAAAGTGTGTATATATGTAAGGGGGAGAAGGGCGGGGGGGGGGGGGGGGGGGGTCAGAGAATAACAATTCAACTTACCTAATGAAAACTTGACAACAATTTGACCAAACAAAACAAACAGCCCCTACCACCAACAAAAAAATAATTTTTCCAAACTCGAATATACTATTTGTGGGCAGGTTTCAATTTCCTTTTAGTACCATTTATTACTCAAACTCATACACTTACCTTATACTTATGAAGCATTTGAATCAAAACGCTCCTTACCTTTTTTGAATGTGTACAAGATATTTGTTCCCAACAAACAAACACTCTTTATATTCGATGTAACCATAACCAAACACTAGATTGTCATTTTTCTTCCTCTGATTAAAACAAGCATTTGTTATTCTCTTTTAGGTATCAATGGTTCTTTTCGCACACAATAATTAATTTTTATAGAATTCTGTGCTTATCTTTTCTAGCAAATGTATCTATCTTCATAACTTAATCATCAATTTTTTTATTCCATAATTTCATTTCAAGTCATTTCTATATAGAAGTAAGTATGTCTGAATACTTTGTATTTAATTTGTTTTACGTTCGATAATTTTTCACTCATATTGAAACCTTCCACTTGCCGATGGAGCTAGCTACATGTAGGTATATAAAGGATCATTCTCTACAAGGCCGTTTTGCGGACTACAATGACTTAAAATTTTCAGATAGGATTTTTTCCCTAAAAAATCAGTAGGCTTATGCTCCAATTCCATGATAAATATTGGTTGGTTAATGTTACCATAGCTTTTATTAAGTAATACAAATGTATGGTCACAAAGTAAGGTACTGTCGGTCCGTACTAACATTAAAGTAATGGGAAAAACTTACGAGGGTGGCTGTGTTAGATAACTCCTACGCATGTCATAACCACCTTTAACCAACACCAAAATTTGCATGTTAATTTCTTATAAACATAAAAAGTGACTGCCAAATTATGAATTTGGTTAAAGTTGGTAATGACATGTAAATAAAAACTTTTGCTTCATTTTTACGATATTTGCTGAAAAAGCTAACTACTCACAATGAAGGATATAAGCTTATATAGATTTTTTTCTTTTTATAAACATTTGATTTGAGTACAATTTTCTGTTGATTAACTAAGAATTCATATAAGCCATGCATATTTACTATTTAAAAAATGTCATCTTCTTACTTAATAAATAATCTAAAATCCAAGGACTTAGAAGAATGGATGTCATGAAATTACAAGTGGAAACATTCCTTTGAAATGCCTGATAAAAATTAAGAAATAAAAAAAAATATAGCCTATGAGGCGTGAATATGAGTTATATCTTTTAATTATGAATATTTAAAATGATAGTTTAGTTCATCTATATATGCCACTACTTTGAATTCCCTTTTGAGTACTGAATATATTCTTTGCATTTCCTTATAAGTACTGTATATGTTCTAGAAATGATAAAAGCCATTTTTGTTGCAGCGGTAAAATGCATTTTCTATTTGTGTTATATAATAAACTTTTTTCTATGGGTACACATTTTATTTTATAGG
Organism: Saccostrea cuccullata; assembly: GCF_032062105.1. NCBI lineage: Eukaryota > Metazoa > Mollusca > Bivalvia > Ostreida > Ostreidae > Saccostrea > Saccostrea cuccullata. Next base: position 91,625 of record NW_026922388.1, on the reverse strand, counting down.
GACACTTCCATACATGTATATTTTGTTAACTGGATCTTAATTGTAAGGACTCAATCTATTCATCACTCTTCTTTGATAGCATCGATATAAGTTAAAATAACAGCAGTCCTGTCTTAGAAAATAAACTGATAAGGAGGAGAGGGTTTCCTAAATGCCATATGAGATTGATAATTGAATGTAACTTTACCCCATTTAGGGATTTTTCACCCAGATAAAGAGATCATCCACTTAGGTCAAGTGTCACAATTTTGATTTATGCATAGTTATATTATTGACCAACGCCTAACGCGGGATGGGGCCTTTTTTTAAAAGATAGTATCGAAAAGACCCATGATATTTTCTTTTAAATTGCTAAAGACTTAGATTAGGAAATGACACTACCCGTGTTAAACAAGTTGCGGATAAGAGATGGGTATACCTAGAGCGTAACAAACAGATGCACGGACATCCCGATTAATAAATACCCTTCCCGCTTTTCAAGCAGGGGTATTAAAAAAAGGACTAATATAAGCAGGCAAGCATTATGGTCCATGCATTTTTTTTTTTTGCTATTCAATGTCTCTATAAGTCTTTCTCAAGATTGTTGCAATACAAAAAATCTGAAACAATTGTCTGTATTTGAAATAATAATATTGTTTACTCACTTAACCTCTCGATCAAAGATTTTATTTTACACCATGTTCAACTCCCATGAGTACTTTCAGTTCTTTGATTATGTTATGCCGTTAGAAACGGAGGGGGGTCTCAACTTTTATAATGTAAATACATAAAGTTAAGATGGCATTTTTAGTTAAATATATCGTTCAACATGAGTAATTAAATAAAAACAAAGCCATTTTTACGATGTTATTTCATTTTACTTAGAGATGTATATTTTAATGCAAACGCTCTGATTTTTATGTATTGACTTTTTACATGTATATGGATAGTCTACATGTACATGTACTTGCATTGATATTTTTATGATGTTACAAATCATTTATTCTTTATTTTGCAATCGTTGAATCTATTTCATTAACTACTATTTAAGTTTTATTTAATCACAATCAAAATCCCTTCAGTACTTTTAACTTTTTACCTCATTTCTTACATGGGAATTTTATGCGTGAAATAGGTACCAAGTCTATAGAAATGATATTCAATTACATTATTATTATATATGAAATAATACTTTTAATTAAAAGCTACCAAACTTGTTTAGCACCATACGGTTTGAATTTGTAAAGATATATGTAGAATGTGGATGCATCAGAATTCTTGTCATTAAATATATCGTGAGCCTTAAATTAATACAATCTTTGATTTTTTTTACTTAGGCCTGGCATAAATTAACAATCTTTGATCATTTACATTAAAAACGTGCATAGAATCTTGGTATGAATAGACCTACCCTTAATTTTTCTTTAACTGGCTGCCATTTTTTTATCTCTAAATTAGGTGATTTAGGTGATCAATGTTGAAAAAAAACATTAAAATAGTGAAATAGAATGATTACAGTTATGTAAAATCACATTTTAAAGTGATTTTATCGTAGGCCTCAAAATGGCCTTATAGAGAATCAACCTTTTATCTATACACGGCACTCAGAACCATTGAGCAGTGAGGGGTCAGCACCTACTGCGAAATGAAATTTAGGATTTTATGGTCTTATCAAAAGAGTTTGTCTACAAATGCATCCCACAGGATTCCAACTTGCGACGTTGGGATCAACACCTTACTTTAAATCTCTAGAGCAAACGATTTTAACAACTTCGCCAAGCATATGACACTTAATGTTTGTGATTTTGATTTGACTCAGATTGAGCTACTACATGTACAAGAACGAAAACAGTTGTAATCTTGAGGAACGATCTTTCTCACAGATAGATCATTGGGATTATTATACCATTGTGTCAACATACGCTTGTATTCACTCATTTTAATTGTTTTAATTATACGAGGGCCGTTCAAAAATTACGCGGACTTGTTGCACAGAAAAAAATATTTGACGACATAATCGGGCAAAATGTCACACATAATAATAAAAAATCTTTACTTATATTGTATTCAAAATTTCATATCAAAATGTTGTAAATTGGTATCAATTTTGAGTGATTTTTCAGGACATATCATTAAGTCACGGAGCAGCAAAATCTTCGACGTCATAGGTATTATAAAAAATGTTATTGAGCTTTCATTTTCTCAACATTTTCCCAAGAGTGCCTGTACAGTTTGAGTTACCTTATCTACCCAACATCCAAACACCATGTTTTGTAAAGCTTAAAATCTATTAAACAAGTAAAAAATATTCTTTTTTTTAAACCAAAAACTGCAGGTATTTATGAGATATAGTGTGATATTGGTGACTCTCAATCACGTTCTTTGCATTCCGGATAAAGTTTTCGTCGATAATCTTCTTCCAGTGCTCCCGTATAGCCTTTTGACAAAAGTCTAACAGTCTAAAATTATTAAATTTGGTTTTTGTGGATGAATGCCACGAATACCCTAGTTTACTACATGTTTTATTATGCATATTTTTGATCTATGTTGTCGATATCTCGAGCATTACACATAATTTAAAAAAGTGCGGTGCGCTGTCAATTCAGGAGACATCATTTGAACAGTCGTTTTCACGGGAATCGCATTAGAGAAAAATCACCATATTTCTGTTGATACTTCAAATATCACGTTAGAAATCTAATTGCATAATAATAGAACAATTTAAAGATACATTTGAGAAAATTTTCGAAAAATATTGCGAATTATAGAAAATTAGTGAGTTAAATTTTGAATTCCATATGCTTTTGTTTCAATTTTTTTGTCGTGCTCCGTACCTCCCCATCAGCAATATCAACATACCGATAATTTTAGTAGAATTTTTTTAAATTACAGAAATTTTGCCCAAAATTTATTGAAATCTTTAAGACACATCTTTCTGTGAAATTTCATACCTCTATGACGTCTGTAAGAGTAAATAATACCACAGTCAGCGTAATTTTTGAACGGTCCTCGTATAATAGAATCAAATGACACAATTAATAAGGTACCACTTCAATATTCTTTTAATTTATATGCAGCCATGTTAAAATGCATTAAGTAATGCCACACACATTTTCAAGTTCATTTTTATTGTTGTACACATGACCAACTTAATGCTGATCAATTCATGAAATTAAGTAAGCAAAATAAATGGGTTTTTTTTTCAAATAGTGAGATCGAATATCCAAAAACTTTAATTGCATTTAAATGCTATTATTTTTTCCCTTTACCAACGTAAAAGAACGTGTTGCTTGTATCTGGTCTGATAAAACTTTTTCCAGTCTAACAGATTATTTTACTTGTCAGAACAAATAAATGTCTGACAGTGATTTTTTCCGTAGTATTTTCTAAACGAAACGCTGTTCTTTCTCTTTATTGCTGAAAAAATTGAAAGAAGTTGTGTAAATCTTTAGCGTTCCTTTTGACATTACATGTACTTCACAGATTCCTTCTCTGACAGCAGACAAAAGCTTAATTTTGAATAATTCCTACCCTTTCCAAAGATTTTTCTAAATCGTCTAATTTCTTTAAATGACATGGCTATCGAACCATTTGGGATATACTGATTGTTTGTATATTGTTTAACGTCCCTTTCGAGAATTTTTCACTCATATGGAGACGTCACCGTATGCCGATGAAGGGCTTCACATTTGACCTTTACTCGGCACTCAGGGCCATTGAGCAGTGAGGGATCTTTATCTTGCCAACGCCTGCAACTTTATATGCAGATTGAAATAAGGTGTAAAGTTTATGACACTCTCCCCATTATTACAGCTCAAGTATGCAGTGACTTGGCGTAATTTTCAATTATGACGTCATACATTTGAAGTTCAGAGAAGTGCATGCAGAGAGTACACTACAATATTCTTACAATATTCTCTGGGAAGCCTTATCGTACCTGCGTACATTTTTTGTAACGGCGAAAGCGCTTAGTGTAAAAAATTAAACGTAAACTTGTTTGTTTATCTTGGATTTAATTTTGAATTATGACTTAACCTATACCATGGACTTCTACAACGTTTTCCCTATATATATATATATATATATATATATATATATATATATATATATATATATATATATATATATATATATATATATATATATATATATATATATATAAGTGAGACCAGTCAGAAAAATGTGTCTAGGTCAATCAGAGAGCATCAAAATACCTGATAATTTTATAATTTAATTTATAATTTAATAATTAATTTAATGATAATTTAATAAAGAGACGCTGTCACATTGCAATCAATTTGTACATCCTGATACATATTAAGACGACCTTTATTCGACACTCAGGTTGATAGAGCAGTCTTGAGTCCTTTTTCAGCTAGCTGAATGTGTTCATTATATGATTCGATTACAGGTGAACTTGTTTTCCCTTCATTACTTAAATTATTGATAAACATAATGATCACTTTTTTAATTTTAAATATATTAAAAATTTCAGTGTCTCTTTAATAAATCATTAATTTATAATTTCTCAATGCAGATAAAAACGAGCTGCGACTAATATTACTTGGGAAAACCGGAGTTGGAAAAAGTGCTACTGGAAATTCGATACTTGAGGAGGCAGTATTTCCCGTCAAAACTGGACCACGATCTACAGCTACAGTCACTTCATTTAGAAGTAAATTCCGCTTTGACAGATATTTAGTTGTAGTTGATACGCCGGGTTTACATGGATACAGTTATACTAGCAGTGCTGAAGAAAGAAAAAAACATATAACTGCTGAAATAACTAAATCTTTATTAATCACTTCTCCTGGTCCACATGCATTCATACTAGTTATGGAGCCCGGAAGACTCAGCCCAGAAGACCAAGAAATTATATCATTCTACAGATCAATATTTGGTGAAGAATTTGAAAAATATGCTGTTGTACTTTTTACCAACAAAGACAAACTCGAGATAGAAGACATTTCGATTGACGATTGGGTAAGGGAACTTGAACCTGGTAGCAGTTTAAAACAATTTATTGAAAAGGCCAATAATCGTTATTTAATTATGAATCACAACAAAAAACGTCTATGGGAACAGCGTGATGACGTTAATAAGCTCATTAAAATTATCAAAAGTATGGATAACAAAATACCTTTCTACAAAACAAAATATAGCGAGAAAACGGTGATAGTATTTAATAATATACTGAAAGAATTTCAGAAGCAAAAGTACTTTCAAAATGGGTGTAATGTGAATCCAAGAGACGAAGCAAGAAAAGTGATACTGAAAACATACTCTACAGAAAAAATTCAGGCTTTTCACGACGAAGATTCATCTCTGTCATCCTACATTCTTGGAATGATTGCAGCAGTAGGCGCATATTCCTTTTATCTAGTAGCTTTAGTATAGTTACATGTAGTTAGCTATATGCAGAAATGTTAAGTAAAGATTGTTGTTATGTAGTCAGGTAAAATATTTATATTCTCGTATTGTTTTGAAATTGTTCTGTTTAATTCTAACTAGAAAAAAATTAATCGGATATATGAGTCTATAGACTACTATAAATTATGGATATATGTTTTGGAGAAAATTTTAGAATCCTGCAACAGTGTACATGTATGTTTCTACCTTTAATGTATCTATCTTTAAAAGAATATGACCATTTCATAATTTTCATATGAATAATCGAGTGCATATGTTTAAAATTCCTCTTAAAAAATTCAAGTTTGTTTCTCGTTTTGCCTTGATCATGAAAGAACGTGCTTTTTGATATTTTATCAGTTATGAATATATATATATATATATATATATATATATATATATATATATATATATATATATATATATATATATATATATATATATATATATAAAATTCCATTTAAAATGGTTATAGATGTCCCCGTTACGCAGTGTTTAAAGCGTATTCTTTAGAGTCACACAAAAACACGTTGATCGTTATATCGTGGGATCGAATACAACAAAGATTCATATTATATAAACGTGTATATCGGATATTCAGATAAGCTGTTACAAAACCATGGTCCTGTGTCACAAAAAGTGCTGGAATGAAAAAGATCCCTTATTACTCAACCTGACTAAGTCTGAAATCTGTCGTTTCTGCTGTCTTAAAGCTAATCAGATACCTAGAAAACGCAACATTTTCATCTACGACGTGTTGAATATAAACTACATCCTTATTCCACCTTATTTTATTTAACTTCCTATAGCTAAACGTATCTATATGTATGTGCAAATTATGAAATCTATATCTCATATACCGTTAACATGTTAGTTTATCATAACATTTAAGAACATACCATCATTGTTTAAGAACATAACATATACACTGTAAATGTATTACAGTCATTGTGATATTAATGAATAATAATTATTTGAAAATCAAATACATATAGAAAAATAAAGTAACTTTTGCTTAAGTATAATTTTACAGCTCAACAATGTATGCAGAATAAACTTTAAATGATAAGCAGTAAACTCGTGAACACACTTTGAAATTTTCTATCAAAATAATGAAACAATTAACCAGCGTCATTGCTGTACACGTCTATAGCTAGTTGATGCATGTCGAAAAAGCGCACCGAACGCTGTAATTTTATATTTACCTGGAAATAGGATAACTGAATTGGTTCGACGTGGTATACATGTCAAGCGATTTAACCTCTGATTTCCATATAATGAAAAAAGAATCACAAAAAGGTAATCAACTTCATATACATCGATAGTGTACGTACTGTCACTACTTCAAACAGTCTAGCACGCCAGGGGCTGATCCAAGATATTTCCCAGCACACAAAAAATCCAATCTAGCAATTCCTTGACATATTGAAAAATAAACTGTAGGGGCGATATTCATTTGCTCCCAAACCTTCATATCCTTGACATAACACGGGTTGTCGCAATTCCAGCTCCAGATCCCTCCTCCCCGCCCCTCCGACCTCCCACCTCCTCTACATCAGCACATGCACGTCGATACATTTAATTAGTAAGTGGGCTGATCAGTTTTTGGTCAGGGAATTATCACAAGAAAAAAGAGCATTACTTAGTATTTGCACTAGGATATGGGGATTAATTGATTAATTGTATATTGGAGAGCTGCACATTTTGTCCTATACCAAGCACTTAAGGCCATTGAGTAGTGAGCGATCTTTTCCGAGCCAGAAAATTCTGCAAAAGAGAAAGCAATACGTAGTATAATACATGCCTTTGAAGATTTCGATTATTTTACTTGTTGCATTGAAACCTGCATTTCAGTTAGATGGAATAAAAATGGTCTATACATCTATCTTTCCTATGTGACATAGTTTTCAATTCTTTTGAGCAGAAATATCTAGGACATTACTTCGAAGTTTTGAAGCGGCACTTCTATTTGTGCGCTATTTAAGTTACTTTATGGCACTGTGCCGTATATGAAACTAAAAGACATTTCTAATTCTATTTCCTTGTTAAAAAATCGTTTCTAGCAACAAAGGCTAAAATGTTTTTTCAAGGAAAATCGATCCTCAGCCAGAAAGATCAGCTCTTAATCTGTACTCTGTTTTTAAGAGTGTATGAAAAAGAAATAAGTATTCATTTGTATATTTTTACCGTGACGTCATAATTGATTTCCTAAAGCTCTGCATAGGCTGATGTTCAGGTCTTCGGGAGTCCTTAACCTAACTGCAAAGATCGTAACGAGGCTTAAATTTTAAGCAAGGCAAGGGATCTGGGACAACCAAGTTGGCTAGGATGGTGCTCTAAGGGAGGGGGTGGGGCTCCTGAAACTTTTTTTTTTCATTGACAGACTTTTTTATATAGAGATTCTCGCCTAGACTTATATCCATTAAAATTGAAATTCAAGTATGGATTCAAAAGATGTACAAAGAAGATAAAGATTACGCGAAAGATTCCCAATCACATGAACAGAATGTTATAAAACCAAAGATGAAAATGTCGAAATCAAATGACATACTCGTCTCCAAAACATTAATTTTGTTACTATATCAGTATAAATACATATATTTATAACCAGTGCAAAGTTATTCAAGGTCAAATTCTTCATGCTTGGAATATTCAGCGAGGATTCTTCTTAGTGACCCGGAAAAATCGGGGGCGGGGGTCAGACACTTGAACACATTGAATAAAAAAGGATTTTTTAAAAATATATAACATCACTGCCAATTTATCTTTAAAAAGCGATTGTTTTTCTCAAATCTTTATATACTCATCCATTTATCAAATATATATTTTGCCCTTAAATATTAATTCTTTAACTAAAATAAACGCAACATCTTGAGCATCTTCTATCAAAGGCTCAGCAAAAATGTATCGACATCATTTTGACGTTTCTTTTCGACCGTTATTAAAATTTTGATGATGCATAAAATTTAGTACAAAATATGTAGAAACATTAGAATAAAATAAAAATGCAAATTATCTCAAAAGTATAACTCAGAACAAGACGAGACGGTTTATACAAAAAAATGCAGTAATAATATTTATGCTTCAAACTTGCGAATGAAATACAAATAACGGCATAACCACATTAGTAACATTTTTAACATTCGGGGATAAAGCGTACAATTGAGTTTCCCTTTTGGTAGTGTAGTCTAATATAAAGATAGGTTCTATAAAATATTTTACACAAATGTTAATTTGCTTTAAATTCCTTGACTTTTCAAAATACATCTTACAACAAGAGACCAATGGGCCTTATAAGTCACCTGAGTATCATGTACACGTAACAACTTTCCAGCAATTGATCTATATAATCTGTAAACCCCCCCCCCCCCCTCCAAGCACCTAAGAACCCCTGACTCTGGGATCATGAAATTCATAATTTTGATTTAAAGAGAGGCAGCCTTATTTACGAAAGCCCAGAAGGCTCATTCGAGATTCAAGTTTCGAAATACGAGATTCAAAATTCGAGATTCGAAATTCGAGATTCGAGATTCAAGATCCAGATTAACCAATCAAAAGGCTCATTCGAGATTCGAGGTTCGAAATACGAGATTCGAAATTCGAGTTTCGAGATTCAAAATCCAGATTAACCAATCAAATGCGGGTTGAACATTTGATTACTCCCCTTTATTATGTTTTATCTATCAATTAATCGTTTAATATATTTATAACAAATGAGTCATTTGATTAAATTACAATGCAAGAAAGAGTGTTATATATATTAGAAGGAAAGTTAAATAATCATTGGATTTTTTATCAACAAGATATACTTCAATTTATATTATGTCTTCTTAAATATTAAATGGAATACATATATCAGGAATATATATATTTTTCCATTGTCTACTTTATATAAAGGGTTGTTGATATAATAATAAATTTATAAATAGTGACTAAAGATTAACAAAATCTTCACCCCTACCCGCCACACCTGCCAATTTTTCCCGACACTGAAAATGTTACTTTAAAAACTTGAAAGGCAAAATAGCCTTGATAAATAAAAACCGTGTTCGTTTTCCTAATAGAGGGAATACTCAGTACATAAAAATAAAGTTTTCAATTACTTATCTTCATCTAAGGCTTTGATTTCTTGAATTAATTAACAATTATATATATACAATGCAGATTGCAAATATGAATAGGAATAAATGCAGCATTCATTTTATCTGATATCAAACAGTAGATTAGTCTAAATTAGCTGCAGAACTAGAGCGTTATGATTTTATATTTAAGTCTCTGCATGACCATTTATGATCAAAGATTAAAATATACTCAGTTTTTATTATTGTTGTGTGATGCTGTGTGTAGAATTCTAACCTTCTCGCTGTTTCTTTACACTTGCCATTGTTATTTTTTTTTTCTAATGTAATGTTTATCACCGGTATTTCTTTTTTACCTATAAATTCCCAAAATAAAATCATTTCGCTTACATTTTTTCACAGCAATTTGGGCAGTTATGTTATACCAAACCAATAACTGATACATCTATTTTAGTTTCAAAAATAAAACGAGTTAGATTAATTGGTAATACAACTGTAATGACATATGATGTATATTGCTTATATACTATGAATGACACGAATAAAATGATTTGACATACACGTGAATGATCTACTTGAATCTGCAGAAGAAGCTAAATCTTTTTTAAAAAGTTTTTAACATTCCTTAAAATAATTAGATATAATTAAACCAATAGAGATTTCTTTTTATTTTACGATATTCTGTTTCTTTGGCAATTCGATTTTTCATTGAAGTTTCATTTCTATATCCATAAACTGGATCAAATATAAGATCTCTCTCTCTCTCTCTCTCTCTCTCTCTCTCCAAATTACAACATGAATGTAAGAATAATCTATCTTTAGTTTAGAACAATTTTATTTCCAAATGTAGTTTTTGTTTGTTAACACTGTTATATTAATCGGAAAAAACAACAACAAAATTAAGGTTAAAAATTTTTCAACTTTTTTCATCTAATTCATATATGAGCATCATTCTTGAAAAAAAATAATTAAACTAAATTCAAATAATTTTATAAAATAAGTAGATACGCATGAATGAAACATATTTTGTAAATTTAAAAGTTTGATTCAAGGTTGCTTCTATTTTTTGTTCTGTAATGTTTTAAAATATTCTAGTTTCGCTAGCTATTTAAACATACTTTTATTAATTTTTTTTTTCAAATACATGGTAAAACGTTTGAACTGCTAGAAATTACATGTTTATAAAACATTTTTATACTACAGGAGCAAATTTCTATGAAGATTGTTAGTTGAAATATAAAAAAATTAAATCATTCACCCTTTCTGGTACCCCTTTTGTATTCCGATCGATTGTCAGAGTTACCGCTCCTGTTTTTATTTACAAAATTTCGCCTCTGTCATTTGTCCATTATTTTGCTAGATTCGGGAATCTTATAAGGATACCTTTCTTCTCTGTTGGAGGAAATGTGTTTAGGTTTCAAATTCTTTCAGCATTAAAGCATTTTACAAACAAAATATGGAAGATGATGCACCGATGATTCAATGTTTACACGAAGGATGTAAATGCTGAGAATGCTGGAGCGGATCTCATACAGGAAAACGATTTCCTTTCCGATATTTTGATAAAATACCCATGCCATACCCATTATTTCAGTTTTGTCTATACCAGTAAATCAAAATTTGTTTTTGTTCACCCATATTCAATTATTTAGAAAATTACTTTGTCTGTAAATAATTGCCGATACACTACATGCATACGCGAAACATTACCTAGGATCAGATACATTTATATATATACCTATATAACGATATCTAACTAGATGAGCGAAACGGGTCTCAAATTCTATATAGGTCTACATTTAAATGAATACCAGTGCACTAGAGGATCCTACATAAAAATTCAGAATTAAGTATTTTAGAAAAAAAAAATATTATTAATAAATCAGTATTATATACAGTGGTCAAGTCGAGGCACAAAAAGATAGACGTGTCAAAGCGTAAAACACGTGAATAAAAAATCTGCGACGACGCTCACCGTCTGCAACGTCATATCTTTATGACGTTATTTCTCTGTTCTAGAAAAAATGCCATAAGGACCTTTTGTCGTGGTGGCAATCATATATATAACATTTTTGAAGAAGTTTCCCCATTATATCACAAATATAATATTTTTATCCGTATGCCCTGAAAAACTGCCTAATCACACCGGATACAGTTATGTTCCACCGGAAACAGTTATGTTGCCCTCCCGAACACAGTTATGTTCCCTCGCGTGCAATCATTCTGCATATTAATTACGTCGGGTTCGAAATTCACACAGAGGCAGTTGCTAAGCAAACGTAAACAGTTCCGCGAAAGTTAAAATGTCGAGAGAACGTCTGCGATTTGTTTATTTGAATTCAGAGGTATATTAATTAGATAACATTTAATCGATAAGAAAAATTCTTAAAATACAACAAGGGTTATCAACGCAAGTGTAACCAGCATACTGATAACATTCTGCCATGAAACCGGAGGAGATATTTCGGAATTATACTCAACGTACATATATATGTATGTACATAGCGTTCAATAAATATGTACGATGATCAATTTGGGTTCAATGTTAAAAATGTTATATAACATATATTACATGACTTAATTCTCGGGCAGCAATACCAGAATATTTGCCCCTCGGTAACAGGAAAGCCCTGGAGTGTTATGTCGCCCTCTGCCTTCGGCATCGGGCGACATAACACTCAAGGACTTTCCTGTCACCTTGGGGCAAATATTCTGGTATGCTGCCCTCGAAGCCATGTAATATATGTATAATATAACATTTTTGAAGAAGTTTCCCCATTATATCACAAATATAATATTTTTATCCGTATGCCCTGAAAAACTGCCTAATCACACCGGATACAGTTATGTTCCACCGGAAACAGTTATGTTGCCCTCCCGAACACAGTTATGTTCCCTCGCGTGCAATCATTCTGCATATTAATTACGTCGGGTTCGAAATTCACACAGAGGCAGTTGCTAAGCAAACGTAAACAGTTCCGCGAAAGTTAAAATGTCGAGAGAACGTCTGCGATTTGTTTATTTGAATTCAGAGGTATATTAATTAGATAACATTTAATCGATAAGAAAAATTCTTAAAATACAACAAGGGTTATCAACGCAAGTGTAACCAGCATACTGATAACATTCTGCCATGAAACCGGATGAGATATTTCGGAATTATACTCAACGTACATATATATGTATGTACATAGCGTTCAATAAATATGTACGATGATCAATTTGGGTTCAATGTTAAAAATGTTATATACCATGTATTACATGGCTTTATTCTCGGGCAGCAATACCAGAATATTTGCCCCTTGGTAACAGGAAAGCCCTGGAGTGTTATATCGACCTCTGCCTTCGGCATTGGGCGACATAACGCTCCAGGGCTTTCCTGTCACCTTGGGGCAAATATTCTGGTATGCTGCCCTCGAAGCCATGTAATATATGTATAATATAACATTTTTGAAGAAGTTTCCCCATTATATCACAAATATAATATTTTTATCCGTATGCCCTGAAAAACTGCCTAATCACACCGGATACAGTTATGTTCCACCGGAAACAGTTATGTTGCCCTCCCGAACACAGTTATGTTCCCTCGCGTGCAATCATTCTGCATATTAATTACGTCGGGTTCGAAATTCACACAGAGGCAGTTGCTAAGCAAACGTAAACAGTTCCGCGAAAGTTAAAATGTCGAGAGAACGTCTGCGATTTGTTTATTTGAATTCAGAGGTATATTAATTAGATAACATTTAATCGATAAGAAAAATTCTTAAAATACAACAAGGGTTATCAACGCAAGTGTAACCAGCATACTGATAACATTCTGCCATGAAACCGGATGAGATATTTCGGAATTATACTCAACGTACATATATATGTATGTACATAGCGTTCAATAAATATGTACGATGATCAATTTGGGTTCAATGTTAAAAATGTTATATAACATATATTACATGACTTAATTCTCGGGCAGCAATACCAGAATATTTGCCCCTCGGTAACAGGAAAGCCCTGGAGTGTTATGTCGCCCTCTGCCTGCGGCATCGGGCGACATAACACTCCAGGGCTTTCCTGTCACCTTGGGGCAAATATTCTGGTATGCTGCCCTCGAAGCCATGTAATATATGTATAATATAACATTTTTGAAGAAGTTTCCCCATTATATCACAAATATAATATTTTTATCCGTATGCCCTGAAAAACTGCCTAATCACACCGGATACAGTTATGTTCCACCGGAAACAGTTATGTTGCCCTCCCGAACACAGTTATGTTCCCTCGCGTGCAATCATTCTGCATATTAATTACGTCGGGTTCGAAATTCACACAGAGGCAGTTGCTAAGCAAACGTAAACAGTTCCGCGAAAGTTAAAATGTCGAGAGAACGTCTGCGATTTGTTTATTTGAATTCAGAGGTATATTAATTAGATAACATTTAATCGATAAGAAAAATTCTTAAAATACAACAAGGGTTATCAACGCAAGTGTAACCAGCATACTGATAACATTCTGCCATGAAACCGGATGAGATATTTCGGAATTATACTCAACGTACATATATATGTATGTACATAGCGTTCAATAAATATGTACGATGATCAATTTGGGTTCAATGTTAAAAATGTTATATAACATATATTACATGACTTAATTCTCGGGCAGCAATACCAGAATATTTGCCCCTCGGTAACAGGAAAGCCCTGGAGTGTTATGTCGCCCTCTGCCTGCGGCATCGGGCGACATAACACTCCAGGGCTTTCCTGTCACCTTGGGGCAAATATTCTGGTATGCTGCCCTCGAAGCCATGTAATATATGTATAATATAACATTTTTGAAGAAGTTTCCCCATTATATCACAAATATAATATTTTTATCCGTATGCCCTGAAAAACTGCCTAATCACACCGGATACAGTTATGTTCCACCGGAAACAGTTATGTTGCCCTCCCGAACACAGTTATGTTCCCTCGCGTGCAATCATTCTGCATATTAATTACGTCGGGTTCGAAATTCACACAGAGGCAGTTGCTAAGCAAACGTAAACAGTTCCGCGAAAGTTAAAATGTCGAGAGAACGTCTGCGATTTGTTTATTTGAATTCAGAGGTATATTAATTAGATAACATTTAATCGATAAGAAAAATTCTTAAAATACAACAAGGGTTATCAACGCAAGTGTAACCAGCATACTGATAACATTCTGCCATGAAACCGGATGAGATATTTCGGAATTATACTCAACGTACATATATATGTATGTACATAGCGTTCAATAAATATGTACGATGATCAATTTGGGTTCAATGTTAAAAATGTTATATAACATATATTACATGACTTAATTCTCGGGCAGCAATACCAGAATATTTGCCCCTCGGTAACAGGAAAGCCCTGGAGTGTTATGTCGCCCTCTGCCTGCGGCATCGGGCGACATAACACTCCAGGGCTTTCCTGTCACCTTGGGGCAAATATTCTGGTATGCTGTCCTCGAAGCCATGTAATATATATATAATATAACATTTTTGAAGAAGTTTCCCCATTATATCACAAATATAATATTTTTATCCGTATGCCCTGAAAAACTGCCTAATCACACCGGATACAGTTATGTTCCACCGGAAACAGTTATGTTGCCCTCCCGAACACAGTTATGTTCCCTCGCGTGCAATCATTCTGCATATTAATTACGTCGGGTTCGAAATTCACACAGAGGCAGTTGCTAAGCAAACGTAAACAGTTCCGCGAAAGTTAAAATGTCGAGAGAACGTCTGCGATTTGTTTATTTGAATTCAGAGGTATATTAATTAGATAACATTTAATCGATAAGAAAAATTCTTAAAATACAACAAGGGTTATCAACGCAAGTGTAACCAGCATACTGATAACATTCTGCCATGAAACCGGATGAGATATTTCGGAATTATACTCAACGTACATATATATGTATGTACATAGCGTTCAATAAATATGTACGATGATCAATTTGGGTTCAATGTTAAAAATGTTATATAACATATATTACATGACTTAATTCTCGGGCAGCAATACCAGAATATTTGCCCCTCGGTAACAGGAAAGCCCTGGAGTGTTATGTCGCCCTCTGCCTGCGGCATCGGGCGACATAACACTCCAGGGCTTTCCTGTCACCTTGGGGCAAATATTCTGGTATGCTGCCCTCGAAGCCATGTAATATATGTATAATATAACATTTTTGAAGAAGTTTCCCCATTATATCACAAATATAATATTTTTATCCGTATGCCCTGAAAAACTGCCTAATCACACCGGATACAGTTATGTTCCACCGGAAACAGTTATGTTGCCCTCCCGAACACAGTTATGTTCCCTCGCGTGCAATCATTCTGCATATTAATTACGTCGGGTTCGAAATTCACACAGAGGCAGTTGCTAAGCAAACGTAAACAGTTCCGCGAAAGTTAAAATGTCGAGAGAACGTCTGCGATTTGTTTATTTGAATTCAGAGGTATATTAATTAGATAACATTTAATCGATAAGAAAAATTCTTAAAATACAACAAGGGTTATCAACGCAAGTGTAACCAGCATACTGATAACATTCTGCCATGAAACCGGATGAGATATTTCGGAATTATACTCAACGTACATATATATGTATGTACATAGCGTTCAATAAATATGTACGATGATCAATTTGGGTTCAATGGTTAAAAATGTTATATAACATATATTACATGACTTAATTCTCGGGCAGCAATACCAGAATATTTGCCCCTCGGTAACAGGAAAGCCCTGGAGTGTTATGTCGCCCTCTGCCTGCGGCATCGGGCGACATAACACTCCAGGGCTTTCCTGTCACCTTGGGGCAAATATTCTGGTATGCTGCCCTCGAAGCCATGTAATATATGTATAATATAACATTTTTGAAGAAGTTTCCCCATTATATCACAAATATAATATTTTTATCCGTATGCCCTGAAAAACTGCCTAATCACACCGGATACAGTTATGTTCCACCGGAAACAGTTATGTTGCCCTCCCGAACACAGTTATGTTCCCTCGCGTGCAATCATTCTGCATATTAATTACGTCGGGTTCGAAATTCACACAGAGGCAGTTGCTAAGCAAACGTAAACAGTTCCGCGAAAGTTAAAATGTCGAGAGAACGTCTGCGATTTGTTTATTTGAATTCAGAGGTATATTAATTAGATAACATTTAATCGATAAGAAAAATTCTTAAAATACAACAAGGGTTATCAACGCAAGTGTAACCAGCATACTGATAACATTCTGCCATGAAACCGGATGAGATATTTCGGAATTATACTCAACGTACATATATATGTATGTACATAGCGTTCAATAAATATGTACGATGATCAATTTGGGTTCAATGTTAAAAATGTTATATAACATATATTACATGACTTAATTCTCGGGCAGCAATACCAGAATATTTGCCCCTCGGTAACAGGAAAGCCCTGGAGTGTTATGTCGCCCTCTGCCTGCGGCATCGGGCGACATAACACTCCAGGGCTTTCCTGTCACCTTGGGGCAAATATTCTGGTATGCTGCCCTCGAAGCCATGTAATATATGTATAATATAACATTTTTGAAGAAGTTTCCCCATTATATCACAAATATAATATTTTTATCCGTATGCCCTGAAAAACTGCCTAATCACACCGGATACAGTTATGTTCCACCGGAAACAGTTATGTTGCCCTCCCGAACACAGTTATGTTCCCTCGCGTGCAATCATTCTGCATATTAATTACGTCGGGTTCGAAATTCACACAGAGGCAGTTGCTAAGCAAACGTAAACAGTTCCGCGAAAGTTAAAATGTCGAGAGAACGTCTGCGATTTGTTTATTTGAATTCAGAGGTATATTAATTAGATAACATTTAATCGATAAGAAAAATTCTTAAAATACAACAAGGGTTATCAACGCAAGTGTAACCAGCATACTGATAACATTCTGCCATGAAACCGGATGAGATATTTCGGAATTATACTCAACGTACATATATATGTATGTACATAGCGTTCAATAAATATGTACGATGATCAATTTGGGTTCAATGTTAAAAATGTTATATAACATATATTACATGACTTAATTCTCGGGCAGCAATACCAGAATATTTGCCCCTCGGTAACAGGAAAGCCCTGGAGTGTTATGTCGCCCTCTGCCTGCGGCATTGGGCGACATAACACTCCAGGGCTTTCCTGTCACCTTGGGGCAAATATTCTGGTATGCTTTTTGAAGAAGTTTCCCCATTATATCACAAATATAATATTTTTATCCGTATGCCCTGAAAAACTGCCTAATCACACCGGATACAGTTATGTTCCACCGGAAACAGTTATGTTGCCCTCCCGAACACAGTTATGTTCCCTCGCGTGCAATCATTCTGCATATTAATTACGTCGGGTTCATCACACAGAGGCAGTTGCTAAGCAAACGTAAACAGTTCCGCGAAAGTTAAAATGTCGAGAGAACGTCTGCGATTTGTTTATTTGAATTCAGAGGTATATTAATTAGATAACATTTAATCGATAAGAAAAATTCTTAAAATACAACAAGGGTTATCAACGCAAGTGTAACCAGCATACTGATAACATTCTGCCATGAAACCGGATGAGATATTTCGGAATTATACTCAACGTACATATATATGTATGTACATAGCGTTCAATAAATATGTACGATGATCAATTTGGGTTCAAAAAATGTTATATAACATATATTACATGTAATATATGTATAATATAACATTTTTGTCAGAAGTTTCCCCATGTATATATGTATAATATAACATTTTTGAAGAAGTTTCAATATCACAAATATAATATTTTTATCCGTATGCCCTGAAAAACTGCTTAATCACACCGGATACAGTTATGTTCCACCGGAAACAGTTATGTTGCCCTCCCGAACACAGTTATGTTCCCTCGCGTGCAATCATTCTGCATATTAATTACGTCGGGTTCGAAATTCACACAGAGGCAGTTGCTAAGCAAACGTAAACAGTTCCGCGAAAGTTAAAATGTCGAGAGAACGTCTGCGATTTGTTTATTTGAATTCAGAGGTATATTAATTAGATAACATTTAATCGATAAGAAAAATTCTTAAAATACAAGAAGGGTTATCAACGCAAGTGTAACCAGCATACTGATAACATTCTGCCATGAAACCGGATGAGATATTTCGGAATTATACTCAACGTACATATATATGTATGTACATAGCGTTCAATAAATATGTACGATGATCAATTTGGGTTCAATGTTAAAAATGTTATATAACATATATTACATGACTTAATTCTCGGGCAGCAATACCAGAATATTTGCCCCTCGGTAACAGGAAAGCCCTGGAGTGTTATGTCGCCCTCTGCCTGCGGCATCGGGCGACATAACACTCCAGGGCTTTCCTGTCACCTTGGGGCAAATATTCTGGTATGCTGCCCTCGAAGCCATGTAATATATGTATAATATAACACTCTTTCTTGCATTGTAATTTAATCAAATGACTCATTTGTTATAAATATATTAAACGATTTATTGATAGATAAAACATAATAAAGGGGAGTAATCAAATGTTCAACCCGCATTTGATTGGTTAATATGGATTTTGAATCTCGAAACTCGAATTTGGAATCTCGTATTTCGAACCTCGAATCTCGAATGAGCCTTTTGATTGGTTAATCTGGATCTTGAATCTCGAAACTCGAATTTCGAATCTCGAATTTTGAATCTCGTATTTCGAAACTTGAATCTCGAATAAGCCTTCTGGGCTTTCGTACTTATTAAACATAACTATGTGCATTGTTAGTTTATATAAGGCCCAGGAGCAAAGAAGAGGATTTTTAAAGAAAAATCATGCATTTTCACTACAATAATATAATCTATATAGCCCCGTACTAGCAATAGAATTCCTGACCCCCGGGCAATAAAAGATTACTTCATTATAAATAGGGATCTGACCTATAGGACCGGGCTTGGTTTTTTTCTCTACAAAAAGCTTGTCGATTTCCGTTCCAGTTAATGACATTAGGCTAAATACATATAATAATTTGTTTTCCCTAAAATTTTATTTCAGTTAGTAGAGGTAGGAGGAACCCTTTCATTGATTTTCTGAGTTTGTTATCTCAATATGTACTAATTGATATTTGTCTTTACTTCTCATGGTTCATAAAGGTAGTGTCTACTGTCTCTGAAATTCTGTTCTTCATGTCTAGGCCATTTATCCCTGGATATAATAAAACATGTCATTAAAGTGTGCAAATTATATAGGCCTAAATGAAATCCAATGGAGTGCATTTACTAAAATATGCAGCCAAAATCAATGTGATTTAATTATAAGGAATATATACGATTGAAATCCATTGCATCTCTGTTCTGCCAAGAACACCTGTATTGAGTAACACATAATGAGTTATTCTTGTCCTCGAAGAAAGTGTGCTTATACTGAGGTTCGTTCCGCCTGACTGACAACTCTACAATGGATTTTTACGATTTGATATCTCTTTAGTGTTTCATATATATCAAGAATGGGCATGTATAAAGGATAGATAATTGAAGGGAAAATACACAAATCTATATAAAAAAATATAAATAGTCTTTAAAAAGGTGAAATTTAAAAGTTTAAAAGTGTTGTTCCAGGTGGATTCCAAGCCCCGACTTTAAAAAGAGAGTATCCAAGGTGTTAAATTCAGCGCTCATATCAGCTGAGCTAGTCTGCCTATAAGAATGAGTGGCATAAATTTAAAGCAGGTGATGAAAATCAGGTTTCCTTATTTTTTGTAAGTTTTTTGTGAATTTCGACCCCAGGGCAGGGGTGCCCCTAAAAAAATCTTATCTTAATTTTTTCCTTACATCCTAACCTATCAAAATATCGTTTAGGGGCAGGCCTGCCCTGAAGGACTTCAAGTCCAAAATTCATACAAAAATCAATGCTTTTATGGACAAAATGGTGCTTCCGTCAACTTTGGAGGTTTATTGTTAAGTTGTAAATAATAAATTTGAGGTATCAAATACAAATTTGAAAAATTAAGACATATATACGGTAGAAAACAACAAATAGAGATTTTTTTTTAAATGTCGTTTTGTCCGGGAAATTGTTCTCTCCTATAGGTCAATTCTTTTGTTAAAGCGAATACATCCTTTCACAATTTTGGTAGAGAACTCAATGCTGATTACAATCACGCCAACAGTTTGACTGCTTGATGTCCAGGATTATATAGAGGATATTCAATGTTTTGTAGTTGAATATGGAATTTATTTCACTAGTGGGACAGGGTTTTTTGATATTTTCACGAATGCGAAGCACGAGTGAAAATACCAAAAAATCCTGTCTCAGTAGTGAAATAAATTCCAGGGTTCTCTATTGATTGAAAGCTTACTGTGTTTCAGAGTTTAAGCGAAGCACTAAAATTTCGCAGTGTTTTCGCGTTCAAATTCGCAACTGAATCACTATTCCTTATCCTTATTACCAAAGATTACATGCAGACACTTTTTTAAAATCACCAATTCGTTACATAAATGGTATGGTCGTAAATATTGATAAAAGTAAAAGTACATGTTCTGAAAAGCAGAGGAAATTCTGGTCGATGCAGTCGAACTACTTTCCATTTTTGAAAGTAAATTTACTGTGATTTTTTGTCAGTTTTCTTGATCGAATTACAAAAAAAGGTAACTTCAGAATTGTAAAATGCTCTTAATGTCCCTTGAAAATCTAAAAGAATTTATTTACACGAATTAAATGATTTCGGTGCAATGTTATGTTTGATTAACAGTGCCGTGGCTCTATAAACATTTTTATTTAAATAAATACAATTATTTTTTATTGCGACTACGTATATCAATTAACCGTTACATGGATGTGTGAAAACAAATTATTTGTCTTTTTTCTTCATGCGTAAAGTCCGGCAAGGGTCTAAGAGATAATTAATGGTCACCTAATTGATAATGCAATGGAAGCTCTAATTAAGGGCTCTTTAGGAATTGAAAGACGGTAGAATATTGTTTGATGAACTATTTTTGAGATAGAGAGAATATATATTTTGATTTTCTGATTATCTCAAATTTTACTGTGTCTGCAAAATTGTTACTGTGAAGCACGCATAAATTTGAAGAAGGTATGGTTTTAGCTTTATTGCGCCCTAAAAATGTAATGACATCAAAAAAGTTTTGAAACTGGCTTAAATATTAGTTAAATAAATGACTCTGATAAATCAGGAGAGAATATGGCATGAAGGTTTACCATTCTGCAAATATGACGTCATTAATGTGAAGCATTTCTCTATTTTCAACGGAAAAAGCCTAAAAATGGCACATTCCAAGGGTGATTTTCCTTTAGAAAACAGTGTCCACAGCCGTCGCCCACGTTAATTTTTTGATATTGTGTGCAAAATTTAATAACAAATCACATATCTGAAGATCTTTATGGGCGATGCCTGTGGACAATGTTATCTGAAAGAAAATTCCATTCAAAATTTGTGTCTTCTGCAACTTTTGAAGAAAATATGGAAAAATGCACATGTTTAAGACGTCATAATAAGCATTTAAAAACACATGTGAGAAAAATGACTTTTATGATTTTTCTGCATTGAATTTCAATGAATTAAAGAGCATGAGTTTTCAAATTTTACGCCAGTTTCATTTTTTAGAAAATCACTGGGCAAAATGTGTATGGAAACCATACCTTCTTCTTTAAATTGTTACTGTGTCGGAGAAAATTTTACAGTGTCGGAAGCAACACGGTAAAAAAGGCTCATGGAGAAACCTGATTTCCATATTCAACCACAAAACATTGAATTATCTGTTTATTTCATTTTTTTGGCTTTTATAATTGTTTACCAAGATTCTTTTTGTAATACAGTAATAGTCTTCGTGACGTCGTAGTTGAGCGGTTGAGACGTCATAGCTAGGTGAAAACATTGTAAACATGGAATTTAGCAACATATTTTGGGTAACTTTGTCAGCAGTTTTTTCTCTGTAAGAAAGGTTTATTTACTTCTGTCTATCTCATATCAGGTCAAGGAAGATTTTTTACAGCACTCTCCGTTATGGGAAGAAAAATCGAGAGTTTTACCGCCTTTCTGATATTTGTCTAACTTTGAAAGAATATAATTTTAATATCCTTTCACACTGTGACAGGATGTCATTTTTATTTAATGAATAAATTACAGTATTTCAATGGTAAAAATGTAATAAAGAAGAAATTTTTTTAAAGATTACAATATTTTTAGAGGTTTTGGTTTGTGGGGGTTTAATTTCGTGGGAAGAGAATGTCTAGAAAATAATGAATCTGAAATTTTACATTTCGTGGTGGTCGTCAATTCGTGGGTCTCCCAATACCTCGAAAACAACGAAAATGAAAATCCCATAAAATTAGTGATTTCACAGTAGTTTACTAATCACAAGAAAATCAACAAAAACCATCATTCCTGTCATAATTCTAGAATTATTGAAATATACCTACTGTGTATATTAAATCTCGAACCGCTGTATGCCGCCGTACATCCTTGCAGACAATTACCTGTGATTGAATCACAAGCCACGTTCTCAGAACAGTGTCCTGGGCACATGAAATGGCAGTTCTGACCATAAAAGCCTGGGGTACACCCTGAAACAACACTTTTTATATGTACATAATATAGGCATGAAATTGCCTTCTGTTCAATCCATATTCGTATTGTATACTTTTTTGTATATTATCAATAAGATACTTCTTAAACTTATTCTATATGTTGCAAATTGGAACAGTTTGTTAAAGATAACATGTCAGAATTATCTTTTTCGATAGATTATGATACTTAAATTCTTTTGATTTTTTTGGGATTGATGTGCTTTTCATGATTATTTTGTGGAATATCACGCCAGATTCTAATTGTAATTTCTCTGTACTAAGCATTTTTATCGAAATCAGATATTAATAGGAAATAGTTATATTGTATAAATGTGTCATATTTTCATTTTGATTATCTATTGTTATTGTTGAACATATGTTGACAATGGTTATTGCCGGTGACTGCCAGTGGTACCGGATATCTGCCGGTCGTCCCCAGGGAAGTGCGTGGGTTTCCGGGGGGACTCTCCAGAGATATAAAAACAGGGGATAGGCATTGCCGGGAGACTCGGTGGTTAGGTATTGAGGTTAGAGGGTGTTTATTTTGATTCTTAGAATTTTTCAGTAGGAATTAAGTAATTTTTTAATTAATTCATCAATTTTTCTTATAGTGATTACGGGTTAATCTCGTATCACTGCTTATTGCTAGTATTTATAGTTAATCTCGATATTAAACGATTAAATAATTTTGTTACGGGTTGGCTGAAAGTGAGTCCTGAAGTCTTTCCGTGTAAATAATTGATTATCTTTGATAGATCTTAGAAATTCAATCAATTTAAAGTGATAATTCAGTTGCATCAGAAATATTCAAGCAGGGATGTTAAGACTAAGATTTGATGGGGATTATAGAGCTAAATTTATTGCTTTTAAAAATAATTTGGTAGATCGTTTAGATTTGTTAAGTGAGAAATACTTTGGTTATTCTTAGGTATTTCTAGAATTTGATACTCACTATTCGGGTCATTCTGGTTTAGTGCGCCCAACCCCCTTTATCATATTAACGTAATACGAAGGTTGTGTTAGTATAGTATTTCACTGTGAATTTGGGTGATTCCCGACTTTCAGTGAATTCATTGTAATTGAATATTAATTATTACATATTATGACTTTTTATTTATTGAATAAATCTGTAAACTTTAATTAAGGCTTATCATTTAACTTCCCGTAATTTTATTTACGAGTACAAACACAGTTTACTCTTGTGTTATTGTAGGAGATTTATATTTACAGGTTATTCTCGCAAATCATCAAAGTACTACATGGGTTATTCCCGTGTAGGTATTTAATACCCATAAATATCAAAATTACGCGGTCACGCGATGTCTTGGATTCAGCTAATTTTTTTCTCACTGAAACTTCAATGAATGAAAAGATTGACTATATGAAAGAAAGCATGGTAGGTTATCTGGTTGCCATGGAAACGGGGCTTGAATATGTAAATTGTAGTGGATATTGCTATTTATTAATAATATCAAGAAAAAATTACTAGGCAAAGCTGTTTTTTATGCATATATTTTTATATGCGCCATGACAATCAAAATGTAAAAAATAGTATATGTCACAAAGTTTTTACAATTTCTAATTTTCTGATGCCAAAAAAGTGAATAATTAGTCCTCGTTACCCCCCTTGTCAGATTTAGTACTCAAAGACTTTGACAAGTGATGTGAAAATCCTAGTTGGGAGATTTAGATTCAAGAAATGTTATTTCGTAAATATCAATTAAAACATTTATGGGTAAATGAAAAATAAACATTTTATTACACCATAAAGTTGGCCTAAATGTGTTTTTTCTCTATCCGAGTTATTTCCCTTGTTGGAGCTCTTCGGAATTGAAGAATACAAAATGTGTAAAATGTAAACAAGGTGGCAGACAATAAAATCTGCATTTTTTTCTTCTTGTTTTAAAACATCTTGTTCAGGAAAATTCTACCTTAAGAGACTCAGAATTTGATGAAAAGTTAACAAAGTAGGGATTTTTGCCAGCATCTTACACCAGAAAGTTTATTATCTGTAAAAACCATCGGAATGAAATCTTCAAGAAAAGCTAGAGGTAGGATCTGGACATGATGAGTATTACACGTAGCTACTCGTAGAAAGGAAAATATTAGGAAATCAGGGTGGTATGCGGCGAAGACCGAGAGGATTTTTCCTTCCAAGAAGTCTTTGAAATAGAGATTGAGAGATACATGTAGTTGTGTGGTAGTCCCCGACCGATCTCCATTGCAACGTTTAAGTATTTTTTTATTTATAATTCTATTCAGGTGTCACATGTACCGGGTAACTGACTGTATATTGAAATATAAGACAGTTAAAACAAACAAAACCATCACAACTTTGATGCACAGTAAGTCAGTTGCACATATTACATGTACAAGAAATTAAATCATATACTACTGTGAATAAAACAAGACTGTTGTTATTCTTGTTTCATTAACTTGTTTGTCAATAATATAGCTCGTTTTGAAAATTGTTCATACGCAGAACATGCTCCTGCGTATCGAATCAACTGAGAGTTGTAAACCCTGTATTCAGGTGATGAAGGTTTATTGCTGCATAAGTAAGGGAAGTTGACGATTGAAAAGCTGAAGTCATAACGTTTATCATAAAAATTAAACAAACCCATAATAGCATCTTATCGGCCAGCTGTTGTGTGCAGCAATGTATAAGCCTACTTCCAGAGTTAGACTTTTTTGGTAATCATTTGAAATGGTTTATATTCCTACCAAAAAACTGAGATATATACAACTTCAATTATAATATTTCAAAATGGCGCATTCTGTGTTGACCTACAGCCTATGCTTCCTTCGCTGGTTTGCTTTCTTGAGAACTTCCTGCAAACCTTCGGAATGCTTCCAACGAACTTATTGCTGCTTACAACAGATCGGCTTCTATGTTTCTTGAAATTTTCCTGCAAACATTTTGAGTTCCCTCAAAATTGCTGCAAGCTTATAACAATAGTTGTAATGCTGGCCGCAACATCGCAGATAGCGGCAATAATCTGCAAGAACACTTTCTTCCTGTGTACAATTTTCTTTGCTGAAGTCTGCGGATGTATAACAACTACTATACATACGACCAATATTAACAGCCAAAAAAATGTTAACCGACATTTGATGCTTAATAAGATACAGCAAATTTATATTTTATCAAACTGCGTATTCATTGTTTGCCATATTTTGTTTTAAATCTGCTAGCAACATCGTGATTCATTAGAAAATTAGATGTTGTTCTTGTTTTAGTGCTTAAAAATCAATCAACTGAATCAAGAACACAACAATTGATGACGTCGTCCGTACAAGTCCGTCGCAAACGTGTAACTAAACCTCTATTGTTTTCCTCGTTTGTCGTACACGACAACCAAAATAATTTGACCCACCAAAATCAAGCGTGTGCGGTACTTTTATTAAACAACAAAGACTACCCACATTTTTCAGTGCCGTAGAGAGCCTAAATTTATTATTTACAACAAGAAATGTGACAATGGAGAATCTGTTTTGATTATATTAGCTCAGTTTGACCATTTTTTCTTGAAAAAACGATTGAAAGTTAACTTTATTATATTCTTACTTTGTTTCAATAAGAAATCATAGTTTATATTCAACAGAAAAATCGTTTAGATAAAGTTCAAAAACGGGAATCCATTAAACAAAAGTAAAAGGATGTTATAAGTAGTTAAAAATGTTAAATCAATTCAATGTCTGTCATACCGAAATACGACTTTGCCGTCTGTTGTCCCAGTTGCATCGGCAGTCCCAGTTACCGGTAATAAGGTGTGTAAATGTTACTTGGTTCTCCCCGATGTGGAAAGACAATTATTTACTAGTAGGTATACAAGTATCTCCAGTTTGAACTCATTGCTGGGATGGATAATGAAGATGAATGATGTACATTGTATTCATCAATATTGCAATTAGATTTGTTATACCAATTATTTACTATCCAATATGATTTCGTTTGAGCACTATAGCTAAATAACTAGCCATCCAATATCCCGGTTTAAGACGACCATTTAAATTCTCTGCTCCGGAAGTTTAAGTCGCTTCCCATCCTTGACTCCACTTTGAAATCTTTGACATAAACTCTTTGTAATTTTGACTTTGCCAAAGATTTCAATCTTTAGTGTATTTTGGATGTCTTGTAAAACAAAATAAATTTAATGAAAGTTTTGATAAGATTATTGTTTCAAATGTTATCATTTACTTTGCTTCTATGTGTATGTAAATTAAAATAATTTATAATTTTGCAACAATTGTTATAATAACATTAAATGAAAAATGAATTATTCATATCATCTACTTCATATTGTTATATTCTAAAAGAGTTAACGGGAGATTATTCTCTAAATGCAAACAAAGATAAATAACGAATAATTACAAATAATTTTACCATGAATATATAAAGGGAAGTGAACAAAACACCGCTCAAATTAAATGCATGTCTGATGATTTGATATGTATCAAATGCATTGCAATTTTTCTTTAATGCACATGTTAGATAATCAACTTATGTTTTATGCAAAAACACCTTGGGTTTTAGAAAAAAATTCTTTCCGGAATATCCGATCTTCAGACGGGAAGGACAACTTCTAGAATTATTATTTAATTAAAAAGTCTCAAAATTATAAAAAGCTTGATATGGAAATCTTTTCGTGCAACATTTTTTATTTCATCTACCCCAGTGTTGGCATCTGTCTTATAAAAAATAACATTTGTAATTGTTCCCATGAAGTACAAAAGTGTATGCATTTTAATAGAAATCGTATTTTCTTAAATCTAGCCTTTGATACATGTACTAGTGTTTATTACATGTAACATGGTATGACATTAGATGTGATTTGTGATGCCATACAACGAAAGTATTTTGTAACAATGTATGTAGGAGGGTTGTCCGGTAAAATCGTGGACAAGGCGTTTTTCTCCAATAATTATGGGCGCACTAAGCTGAAATTTTTAGTAAATGTTTATCATATTTCAGCGCATCATAATTTTTGTGATAAAAAATAGACAAAAATAAAGATTTTATAATGCCTGAATGAGCACAGGATAGGGTCCTACGGCGCACGGTCAAAAAATCACGGTTTTATTAGAGAATACATAAGTATTAAATCGAAATGAAAGTTTAAAATAGATAAGATTGGGGTTAAAATTATCCTTATTCGATTCCACAATATATTTGTGGTAGTTGCAAAAATATCAAGACATTGGGTTAATTTTTGGCAGTTTCTCGAGCATTCGAAATTCCAATGGTAAACAAAACACACGAAAGTTAGCGACGTTTGAAGACGTTATGGCGCACCGGAGAGCAGCTCAGTTTGATTTAGATGTTGTAATGACACCTTGAGAGCCTTCAAGTGAATACAGAAGAAAAAAAATATGTAAAAATATTACCAGATCTTTAGTCCTCGAATGAGATGGGAGTTTTCGTAGCGAAGTCTTTTTTAATCGAGTCCCCGGGTGTTACAAAACATACGGACAAACCGGTATGTATAATAGCAAAAGACGCTGTCACTGTCGAGCGTCGATATAAGATTGTCTATTAGTTGAATGATGGTGAGTCCGTAACTCACTATTAAATTTTCAGTATAGCGCATGTGTGTGCCAGATTGGTTTCTAAACTGTTTATGGAGACTCAATTATGTGCATCATTGAAAATCCCAAATTTAAGTGCGACTTATTCAACTTTATTTTTAGCCAAAGATAAAAAATGACTATGTTTTTAGACACTTCGAAGTTATCATCAGTGCGCCGTAAGGCATTACATAAAATCTCATTATTTTTTTATGCATAGATCTATTTGAAATTTGCTATATATATTCATAAAATATGTACTAAAGAGTAGTGAAAATTTCACAACGCAATGATGTTTATTTTTTACATTAGACAACTCGTCCACGATTTTATCGGACAACCCTCGTATTTTTAGCTCATCTGAGCTGAAAATTCAAATGAGCTTTTCTGATCACAATATTAATTTTCTGAAGTCCGTCTGTAAACTTTTCACATTTTCGTCTTCTTCAGAACCAGTGGGCCAATATTTACCAAACTTGCCACAAAGCAGTCTTTAATTAGTGAAGGGAATTCAATTTTGTTCAAGTGAAGGACCACGCCCTAATTCAAGGGGAGATAATTAAGTACTGGTCTGTGTAAGAATCAGACAAAAGGTGAATCATGAGGGTTCTCAGAATTCGATGATTTTACACACATAGGTTTCTCTTTCCCTATGAACCACGTATGTAAAATGAAAATTACTTTGGGTCCTGGTTAATATGGAAACATGGCCAAAGAAATATTCCCTAGAAACCGGTCAATTTTCCATGTTTATGGACAAATATATCACTAAACTTAGAGGCTTGAAATTGAATGTGAATATTACCAGAGGGGTTCTTAAATAATGTTATCATAAAGATAACCATTTCAAGTGATAAAACCATGTAATACATACAATTTTTATTTTAAGATATTTCTTTTACGGGCAATGGAAGATATGCATGTTTTGCATTTTTTGCTGATTCAACATTTTTGTTAATTTGGGCAATTTTCAAGGACATATATCTCAAACTTCTGGCACAATACAAGAGTATGGTATATTTTACATAAAGGCAGAGGAATATCCTTTTTGGAATTTAAATTCAAAAACGTGTGTTTTTTAATATTTACAATCGGTTGCCTAGCAACAAAAATGGATGTTTTGATTAAGAGAAAGAGACAAATTGTCAAATATGCGAGTTATTTATGGAATTAAATCTTATCGGTGGATACCAAAATCAATTTTTAAAGTAAAAACATATTTCTGAGACTTCTTCATGAATCCAGGAATATTTTGCAAATACTAATCACCATAGCAACAGAAAATTCCCCATAGCAACAAAGAAAATGAATCCACTTTTGACATGCACTAATTCACAGATTTGATTATTTTCGTCTAGAAATGATGATTTGGTAAATATTAAAAAAAATGGTATTGAACTTTAACAATTATAGTATTTTTTGATCTTAATTAATGCATAGCAATATTAGTGAGCTTATAACGTTAATAAAATTATACATGACAAGAAGCTAAAGTTATTCTCTAAAGTCTCTGTACATAAGCATTTTAAGACCAATTCTCCGTAATTATCAAAATTGGTTGGCAACACATACTTACAGATTTGAATTTTGTCTGTCATAATTTTAAACAAATGTGTGATTGATTGTGAAATGTAAAAGTATATTTGAATTATAACCTCGGTTTACCGTTGCCATGGAAACGGGATACAGACTTTCTCATTTCTGTAAATCATGAAAATCTGCTCTTTTCATGACGATGTCCAGAAATGAGAGGAGTTAATTAAATTTGTGTATAATTTTTTAAACCAATGCTAGAGATTCAAACAACAATGTTTACGGTTCAATTTTAATTTCACACTTGTTAGTGGTCATGCTAGGTACTCGAAAATATCAAAATATGGTAAATTGTGCTGTTTTTATATGCTTAAGACAAAAAATACAATCATTTACAAATTAAGCATAGAAAAAGGAAAGTCAACATTTTATTATGTTAAACATTCTAAATAAAAATTCGGTGGGCAAATGATATGCATAAAAGAATTTTAAAGGTGAATATTGATTTTTTTCTGCATTTTGAAGCATTTTTGCTTCCCAATTACTTCCCTTGGATTACTCTCTAAATGATTTTTTAATAAATAATTATTACACGCCGGGAGCAAGCCCCTGTGCTTTTTTCTTCCCATTTTTTGGCTGTCATGCACTTAACCGAGATTCCTCTGCTTTGAAAATTGTGACACCTGAAGGGGCCTCTGCCCTGACTCTCCCCCGATCCCGGTACATTTCGCAATAAAAATATTACATTACATGTAAAAACACGTTGATGAGAGACAATGTAGACATATGTCAGGTCAGACGGTGACAGACACAATCTCTATGTAACACTGTATACTTAGAATAGCTTGCTTAGACGGTTAGATGTTCAAACTAGTATGATTTACAATGTTTACAACACTAAGTTTTCCTCATGAGCAATCTTTTTATGAAGTTAAAAAATGAATCTTGGTGCACAGGGGCTTGCTCCCGGTGTTTAAAAAATATTTATTGAAATATCATTGTTTGTATAATTGGTATATGATATTTTTATTTAATTTTTTTTACAATAAAAGCACACCTTCAGCTAGCACCAAATCTTATTTTAATGCAAAAATACATTTCCATGATTTCCCTTAACTGTAACTGTAAAGTTGAGGGGTGCCTTTTAATAAACATTTCCTACAGTGATAAGTTACGTTCGAAAAAACTGGGGGGAGGGGGGGGGGGGCAGCCCCCACCCCTTGGGCCCCCTGTTGCTACCTCCCTTGTTTGAAACAATTGTTCAAATTGGGTATAATAAAACTACGATGCATCAATAGGGAATCAATGCCCTAAGCAGGACAAATACAGAAAAAGTGCCTGCAATTGTCCAAAGTCAATACTTGCCATATAAATGTGGGACAAAAAAAATTATAGCCTAATATTTTGTACTGTAAATTTCTATTCCTAGCGTTCATAGTATTATTGATAACTTTGCTTGAGATGATATATTTTTACTAAGCAATGGATTTCGAAAATCAACATACATCTTTCGAAGTCTACAGTCGCCCGCGTGGCGCAGTTGTTAAAGCGTCTGCTCGAGAGTCGCAAAGGAGTCAATCCTTACGTCCAGGGCTCGAATCCCACTGCGGGACGTGGAGAAAGGTCCTTCGAATGAGACCGTATAAACCAAGGCCCCGTGTCGCAGTAAGTGCTGGCACGAAAAAAGATCCCTCCCTGCTCAATGGCCCTCAGTGCCAAGTATATGACAAAATTTGCAGCTCTCCATCGGCAAGTGGTGGCGTCTCCATGTGAGTGAAAAATTCTCGAGAGAGAGAGACGTTTAACAATATACACAATCAATCAATCGAAGTGTACAAATTCTCTTTAATTTTGTGTGGTATTTTTTTTTTAACTTGAAAAACATCAAAAGATTAATCAAACTGTTACTTAAAAGGAGGGATGTTTTGATGTATTCAATAGGTATACCCGTATACATCAATACACTAAAGATTGTACAACAAAACATATTTATATCTGCACCCCGCACTATGTACCCTTTCCATAATACATATAACATTATGGTAATATGTTGTGAATTAGGTGAATTTCCTCTTGAACTGGTCAGGGAAAAGAAAATCCTTAAATATTTTTTTTTCTTTTTAAGTAGTGATAATTGTATTCTTCAAGCATGTCTCCAAAAAAGGGTAGAAAATAATGATGACTGCATTGTAAATATTAAAAATGAATTTCATTGACTAGGCTTTGCAAAATTGTACATGTTCGATAGAAACTGTAACACAGTGTACATATGTACTATACTCCCGAAGACCAAGTGCCCTCAAATTAGTACAGTTACTTAGTCATGTTATTACACAGAATAAAAAAGAATGATGTAATCTAGGAAAATTTGTGCAACTAGCGAGTGCATCAAGAATAGTGCCTTTCACTTGTTTATACATTATAGAAAATGTAATACACTGTATGTACTGTACATGTTGCATGTTAAGCTCATCATTATATTTGTTATCAAAAATGTATGATTGTGAGATATATGTCTCTTAACTTCAATATACTGAACTAAACTGAGATAAAATAAATAGAATTCCTAATGCCATCAATGTACCTTAATTTCAAAGAATACATTAATTTCCAAATGTTTGAATTTAATAAAAAAATGTTTTTTTTTTCATATTTGCAAAATCTGATATCAACTTCGTGCACTATTTAGAATACCAGTACCCACTAGATTTTCTGACTTCAGCATAAATTTGCATGTTTCATTAGCTATCTGTTTACTTTACTGAAATTGGGATAGTCTCCTATCTTGAGAGAAAAAAACAGGAAAATTCAAGAAAGTCGATCAAGCAATTTTGTTATGGGGTGGGGTTGGGTTGGGGGTGGGGGGCAGTTGGAGGCAGGGGGTCCAAGGCTGCACTGGAGTCCCCATTGGGTTTAGGGCATGGGACTAGTGGGGATCCACAAATGAAAGATGGTTTTTCCTTGATTTTAGGATAGTGGACATATAAATTTTAACTGCTTTCAAAAATATTGACTTATCAAAATATAGTACTTGTTCATTTAAAAAGAAGTCATCATGTATTATGAGACAATATTTTATAAACCAATGGTATAGAGAAAATAGGCAGCAAAATGATGGTAAACTAAGAGCTTATTCCACCTTCAAAACCAATTTTGGAAGAGAACACTATCTTCACATTGTCAATAACTATGATCAGAGGAAAAATATAACTAAACTTCGCATTTCTGCACATCAATTAAATATTGAAAGGGGAAGATATGCAGGACTTCCCCCTGAATCTAGAAAGTGTTCTCAATGTAATATACAGGGAGTTGAAGATGAACAACATTTTTTGCTCATTTGTCCAAAATACAGCATTGAAAGGTTGCAATTAATGGAAACAATATCAAAATCAACCCAAACTTCTCTTCTTTGAGACATGCTGAAAAACTTATATTATGGATATTAAATAATGAAAATAAAGAAATTTTATGCTTACTTGGAAAATTTATTTCTGAAAATGGTAAAAGAACCAACGCATAATTACCTAGATTCTATCATCATGTTTATGCATGCTAAGCCATTTAAATTCATACATGTATAGCATCACATTTTTGTATTGTTTTGTGATCATTGACATTCTTCTGGACACTTGTATTATGTATGATCATTGACACTGAGAACAATAATATTATGTAACTTGGTCATTTATATAACTGTTAAAAAGATTATATTGTTAAAAAAAGAAAAGAATGTTTAAATTGTACATTTGTATATGTTGAAATGCCCCTCGGGGCCCTTGAATTGTAAATAAAAAAATATCTTATACATTAGTGTACATGTACAAAATCTTCAGACGGGAGGGGGGATGACCGGCACACCGGCTCTGGATCCGCATTTGTGACATGTATACATCCCTAGGATCTTGCAACACCACAACACCAACAACATAAGAAAATTTGATCATTTTCTTCTTTTCCGTGTAACCATGGAAACAAAGTAACAGTGGTTTAAAGTAATATCTTGCTTCTTTTGGAATTTGCTTTCTTGGGTACTATTTACATGTTCTCATAAATAGGCACTGTCAGAAGGGTATATAACCAGTTCGATTTTGTGACACCCGATCGCACACTCAAAACTCGTGGCCGACATGTAGTACTCCTTGCCTGGTCTTAGACGTTTTGCATTTTTTCCTTGTTTTTATGTGCATTTTCTGTTTGTTAATGATGTATCGACCTATATTGTTCATGATACTTTTGTCCTGTTTTCGAAAAAGTACGTTAACTTCGATAATTTCATCGCGACCGAGCAGCACGGCTATGTAACTTTGTAAGATGTACGTCTACACTTGTCGGATCTCTACAGCAAAATACATTGAACTGATAAGCGATCTTCTCCTTATATATGGATTGTAGGGAGAGCGTTGAAGAACAGGAAATATGGCGGACTATGCCTTTGTACGAATTGTGTTCAGCTTTAATCAAGAAACTTGTTATTTGACTCACCTTAAATAGTACTTATCTGGAAGAACTTAAGTTACATTGGATACATGTATAACTTAAGAAATAAGACATCGTACCCCCTCCCTTTTAGGGGTAGGTCGAGACCACAAATACATTTAATCTTTCCAGGGCTGAACTGATTTTTGCTTTGATCCCAGCTACGGTGCTCAGGTGAGGGATGTGGTCCCTGGGCCTTTTGTTTCAAATTTTAATTGATGCATATTTTTTTCTGCTTAATTCCCTAGCACTGCTCTTTTTGGAAAAATAAAGTTTGAAAATTTTGAAATGTGAAAATCTATATTAATTATGACCAAAACAATGTCTTTATATTGATCATCTGAGTAAGTTATATAGAAATGCGATATTTTTTTAAAATAGGATAAGATGAAAACATGCATATTTTACAGCTGAGGGCTTGTTTTGGTTTCGTCCCTGGAAAATGTTTCAAGGCTCTTTTCTCTAATATTTTGTTGTACATTTATTTCAACCCCTTTACATGTAACTGTGAGATTGAGATCGAAAGAAAACTCGTCGAACTTTTATGGCCTGAAACCTTGCCACTTGTTTGGTTATAGGTACAAATGTTACTATAACACTCTAAACATGTTTAAAATTGCCATATGCCGCTTAATAACTTTTCATGATTGCTACATGCTCATTGTTGTTGCCATGGGTAAACGTTAAAAACATTTTGAGATTATTGCATAAGCAAAGCTAGTCCGAAAAATCTGACGTTTTCCTGGCTTTTTAACGATTTTGATATTTTACATGCCAGGAAAACGTCAGATTTTTCGGACTAAAGCAATGCATGCCCCTTACCGGTTTCCCCCTTTTCTCTAGAATGTCATTTTATAATATGCAAAGTTATGACCAAGGTAAAAGAGTTTGATGTTAAAATTTTGAGGTTATGCATGCCTTTAATCTAAAATAAAATAAAACACATAAAGACGGAAATTCAACTCATTTTTTAACATATTCTTTTGGCTTCATGTTCACCATGTTGACCTTTGGAATTTAGCGCAGCACGAACCCGATCTTAAACCATTAAGAAAAAAAATTTAAAACGCCATAAATCTATCAAAAATTAATGAAGCGTAACGACATTCAAACTTGATCTGTGACTCACCAAGATACACTCACATGCCGAAATTCAGCTCAATATCTGCAAGCGTTTAGAAAATAAGTGTGGAAACCCAAGTAGGACAGACTTACAGACAGACATAGGGACAGCTAGACCGACGCACAGACTCAGAGGAAACCTATAGCCCCCTCCACTTTCACGGGTTGCGGACTAATAAAGTGCAAAAAATGTACTGATGCTCTTAAATCACTGTGGTCTGTCAAACACTGAATAATCTTTACAAACATATATGAGTGCATGTCAAAGTGGATTTATTTTCTTTGTTGCTATGGGGAATTTTCTGTTACTATGGTGATTAGTATTTGCAAAATATTCCTGGATTCATGAAGAAGTCTCAGAAATATGCTTTTACTTTAAAGATTGATTTAGGTATCCACCGATAAGATTTAATTCAATAAATAATTTGCATATTTGACAATTTGTCTCTTTCTCTTAATCAAAACATCCATTTTTGTTGCTAGGCAACCGATTGTAAATATTAAAACGCACGTTTTTGAATTTAAATTCTAAAAAGGATATTCCTCTGCCTTTATGTAAAATATACCATACTCTTGTATTGTGCCTGAAGTTTGAGATATATGGCCTTGAAAATTGCCCGAATTAACAAAAATGCTGAATCAGCAAAAAATGCAAAACATGCATATCTTCCTTTGCCCGTAAAAGAAATATCTTAAAAAAAAATTGTATGTATTACATGGTTTTATCACTTGAAATGATTATCTTTATGATAACATTATTTAAGAACCCCTCTGGTAGTATTCACATTCAATTTCAAGCCTCTAAGTTTAGTGATATATTTGTCCATAAACATGGAAAATTGACCGGTTGCTAGGGAAAATTTCTTTATCCATGTTTCCATAGTAACCAGGACCCAAAATAATTTTCATTTTACATACGTGGTTCATATGGTAAGAGAAACCCATGTGTGTAAAATCATCGAATTCTGAGAACCCTCATGATTCACTTTTATACACATATTGTCTGATTCTTACAGAGACCCGTACTTAAGAAATAATTAAAATTTGGTGGCATATTTAAAAAATCTTCTTCTGAAGAACTACTGGTCCAAAAAGATGAAAACTAAAAGGAAACCTTCTCTACATAGTGTAGGTCAGTTCAAAGTTTGTTCAAATCATGTCCCCCGGGGTAAGGGAGTGGACATGATGGGGGATAATATTTTTACATTGGAATATAAAGGTAAGAAATCTTCAAAAACCCTCTTAACAAGAACGACAATGCCATGTTTAGTCATATTGATAGAAAAGCATTCTCATGAAGTGTATATTCAAGTTGGTTCAAATCATGACTCCGGGGTTAGGGTGAAGCGACAATGCGTGATCAAATTTTTACATAAGAATATATTTAAGGAAGGAACTCGAAAACATCTTTTTATAAAAGCACAGTCATGACTAGTCATATTGATATGGAAACATTTTAAGGTAGTGAAGATTCAAGCATATTCAAATCATGCCCCCCTCCCCGGGAAAGTGATGGGCAACAGTGAGGAACAAAGTTTTACATGGGAATTAATAGGAAAAATCTTAATTTTTTCTCAAGAACAGCATAATTATGTTTCGTCATATTGATATGCCAGCATTTTCAGATTGTGAAAATTCAAGTTTGTTAAAATCATAATCACCTGGGGTAGAACGAGGCCACAGTAGGGGAACAAAGTTTTACATACGGATATATATGTAGAAAAAATTGAAAAAAATCTTCTACCCAATAATAACAAATCCATGATTACTCATTTTGAAATAGCATCCTCAGGTAGTGTACACTCCGGTTTGTTGAAATAATGAGCTTTGGAGGTAGGATGGGCTAAAATTTTACATATATATATCTTAAATACATGTATATAGGAACAGAACAGCCATGATTGGTCACATCTATATGGAAGCATACTCAGGTAGTGTAGATTCAGGAATGTTGATATCATAAATCCCGGGGTAGGAAGGGGCCAAAATAGGAGTTCATTTCTTTTACAAAGAACTATGTATGGAGAAATCTGCTCAAGAACAAAGACATTTGTTACGTTGACATAGGAGCATCCTCGGGTATTTTAAAATTCACCCACCCGCCGTAGACTTTTCAGTCAAACATATGGAAATATCGAACAGTATTCAAGCTCAAACGTACGTTGAAAAATAGGAGAAGAACAAATACGGACCTCCAGAACATTAGAGGTGGAATAAGGAG
Organism: Saccostrea cuccullata; assembly: GCF_032062105.1. Classification (NCBI taxonomy): domain Eukaryota; kingdom Metazoa; phylum Mollusca; class Bivalvia; order Ostreida; family Ostreidae; genus Saccostrea; species Saccostrea cuccullata. The sequence continues at coordinate 53,625 of NW_026922388.1, read as the reverse complement.
CCATGGAGGAGTGAACATTCCTAGCCTGCGGACCGAATACCCCGCCGTGTGCTCTTTGCCTTAATCGGGAAATAACGGAAAAGTCCTGAACTGAATTGTGCTTTTTCTCATATAGGATGCTAAGGTGATCGATGTGGTCCATGGGCCTCTTTTTTAAAAACTGAACTGAAAAGTAGCTCTGTTCTGAGCTAACAAAATGATACCTCCGCCTCCCATATGATTATAATAGCAAAGTCCATGTTTTGCTTCTGGTGACCCGAAAAACATGTCAGATCTAAAGATATAGGAGATGCAAAATGACACTGTGTTATAAAGAATCTGTGAAAGTATCATTTAATTTTATACAGTGTTAAAAATTGACTCGCAGATAAGAGATGGATACCCTTCGATGTTAAGGAATGAATGGCAATATCTATGTCCATGACTAGGGAATTCCCGAAATATGTGTTCATTCAAAACTTAAAAAGGAGATGCACAATGTCACTTTAAAACAAAGATTCTGTGAATGTCGCATTAAATTTCACTCAGTGGTACAAGAGGAGTTGCAGATAAGAGGTGGGTACGTATCTCAAAGCGTTATGGACGGATACTCCATCACTTAGATAGGACTTCCTTAAAATATCAAGTTTATTAGAGAATAATATCTAGATTGAAACATATTAAACATTTTCTATTATGATCCAATTATAAATGTTAGAAATGGAACATGGCAAATATTCTTTATCACCATTAACCTGAACAGAACACAATAATAACAAAAGTCAAATTCTATATTTTTTTTAAAAAATTTATTTTAATATAGAAGGAATGTAAAACTCCAATGATATTTTTGTTAATGGAATAATGTTGATGAATAGAGACAGACAAAAATATGATGGATAAAGTTCAATGAAATATCTGCACTTAAATAACCTTAAGTTTCATTTTCCTTTGACATGGATTTCATCGTATTAGAGAATACTAGTTTTAAAATTAGAAACACACTTAAGGCTTATTCTGAGTGGTTACAATGTCTTACCTGATGACACTTATGGTAATATAACAACCAAGATATATGAAAAACGTGATGACTTTAACTTTTCTATCGTCAACTTCCCTTCTTATGCAGCAATATACCTTCATCACCTGCATACGGAGTTTATATATCTCAGTTGATTCGATACGCAAGAGCATGCTCTACGTATGGACAATTTCTAAAACGAGGTAAATTATTGACAAGCAAGTTGATGAAACAAGAATATAAACAGTCTCGTTTAAAGCCACCATTTAGTAAGTTCTATGGTCGATACAATGACCTTGTCAGCAAATACAATTTATCATTGAGTCGAATGCTGACTGACATTTTTCATACCAATTGTTAGTCCATTATTTATAACCTGAATTGACGACGGATTTTTTCCTGTATTTCACGATCATGACAAGGAGCACACGGCGGGTGTGACCGGTCGACAGGGGATGCTCACTCCTCCATGGCACTTTATCCCACCTCTGATGTTTTGGAGGTCCGTGTTTGCTCTGCTCCTATTTTGTATTGTTTTCTGGACTTTGAGATTGAATACTGTTCGTTATCTCAATATCCTTCTGTATGATGTCACTCGGAATTACCCAACAATTGTCTTTCGTATAGTACACTATACGTGTGTTAATTTAAAAAAAATCTGCCCAGACAATATATTTAATTCAAAAACATCGTTTGTTTGTTTGGTGTTTGTTTGTCTGTCTTTATTGTCTTTGTCTGAAAAGTATTTTTACAGTTCTTACAAAAGTTCTGCCCAGACAATATACATGTATTTAATATAGAAACATGTTTTGTTTGTTTGTCTTCATTGTCTTTGTCTGCATAGTATCTTTTTATAGTTATAATAGTTAATACTTTTAAATAAAAATATGAATAGAATGATCAATTTGATTGGGATTTATTTTGACGTTTGGACATGGCCAGCTGCATTTGAAATATCAATTTGCAGGCTCTTACAGTTTCAAAATAATCAATATATATTGTAAAATGAATAAAGATATTCAATCATAGACAATAAATTTCTTCTTTTGATATATATTAAGAAAAATAATATTTGTGATACACGTATGTTAACATAATATCGATATATTTATTCGTAAAAACGAGAATGTACTACGTGGGGTGTTTTTTTTTTTAAATGTAATATAACTGTCACAAAATCTTTGATAAGAGAATTTTTATTATAAATCTAAACATATCTATACATTTATCAATTTTGATTTTGCCCTTAAATATGAATGGTTTTTTTAAATATAGTTACGCAACATTTAGTCTTAGGAATCAGCGATCAGCAAGAATTATCGACGTCGTTTTGACGTAACTTTTCGATTTTTATTCTGTTGATGCATAAAATTTATATATAAAGATACAAAATTAGAAGTTACATTTGGATAAATAGCAAAAAATCTCAAAAGTACAACAAAAATTGCAGTAACAATACACGTGTTAAAAATGTGCGCTGATCATAAGCGCATAAATAACATTCTTGTCATGCTTGGATAAAAACATTGAGTTTTCCCTCTTTGTTCAGTTTGATATACAAGGAGGCTTTGTAAATTAATACACAAATTTGAATTTGTTTAAAATTGCCTTTACTATTCCAATTAGAAATTTCCAAGATATTAAGAACTATATGGGTTTCAGTGAAGCAGTTCTACTGGCATTTGTTATACATAGATAAAATTACAAACACAATTATTTTAAAGCACTATATAGGCTATGTTTGGCTTAAAATGTATATAGTTAGAAAAAAATAGCAAAATATCAATTATAAAACAATGGTCACATATTGATTCTAAACTATTTAAGCTCTTGATAAACATGTGCTTCATCGCCATCATTTTCTTTCTCGTCTGAAGTTATAAACCTTACATCTCCATGTACATAATGAGTTAAAATTTCTTTTTGTTTCTTCAATTTCTTTTTATACTTCTGTCTATAAATAAATCACACAAAGGAAAAAAAAACATAAACATATCTTGAGGAATTTTCATTGATTTTAAAAAAAAAAACATTGTTCATATTAACTTCGTATTTTTATTAAAATCAATAATATATGAAATTATAATTTGAAATTTTTTGAGGTTTTGAAGAAGCATAAAATTACTGGAAGAAAAAAAAGTTAACCATTTAAATCTAACTAAAGACTGTACCTGCAGAATACTATTACACAGCTCATGGATAACAAAGCAAATCCCACTGTACTGCTTATCAATCCATAATTCAAAGTATTTAAGTTTGTCTTCTGTACTGCAATATATAATAAGTAAAGAAAGAGAGTATTATTTCATTTATTTTTTCATGACAAGAAAATCATCAAAAACCACAATTCACAAAAAAATATTGAAATATACCTACTGAATATATCACATCTCGAACCGCTGTATGCCTCTGTACATCCTTCCAGACAATTACCTGTGATGAAATCGCAAGGTGTGTTCTCTGTACAGTGTCCTGTGCATGCGTATTGACAGTTCTTACCATAAAAGCCTGGGGTACACCCTTAAACAGAACATTTTTATGTTGGAAACTTAAAACAGCCAACAATTAATTTGTTAAAGATTACAAATCTGAATTATATTTTTTCGACAGATTATGACACAAATTCTTTTGAGTTTTGGGGGAATTAACGTTTTGTGCATCCTTCATAAACAAAGTATTTTAAGTAACTCTATAAATTATTTTTGTTTTTAAATTGCAAAATTATAAGAACATGAATGAGTTTTCAGATGTGTTGTACCACGTATAAATGAAATAAGAGTTGTTGCTCCTGCTACAATATCTTAATAATTACATGTATGTATTGGAAATTAAGAAATATCTGTAACAATTACATGTAGTTATTAAGAACACTAATGTATGATTACACAAACACTATCTCATTTATTTATTTTAATGTTCCTTTTAGCATGTAATGCATTTCAAAAGATTTTGAAAATTATATATTTGTACCTTACATTTGTTTATGTTTCGAATTCTGTTTTATGTTATCGTGGTAACTGTTTTTGATTGATAAACCATGAAGATGACGAACATTGGTTGATTTAATCAATATTGCAAACAGTAAAATTTGTGAAATGGGCCAAAATGCAGGACCCTCAAAATTATATTTGTACGTATTTCATTTCATGTATCACAATGACAGTAGTAAGTTTTTGACCCTGATATTGGTCACTTTAATTTTATAAATCATTTTTAGAATACTCATTACAATTTTACAAAAAAAACAAAAAAAAAACAAACAAACAAACAAAAAACAAAACAAACAAACAAAAACAAACAAACAAACAAACAAAAAAACAAAAAAGAACAATATCCCATAAATTGTTCAAGCAAATTTATTATTCTGAATATACATTTATATCACCTGAATAAATCTGGAAACCATGGTACACTGTATTTTAGACCTCCAAGCAAGCCCAATAGGTACAAATTTCTTGAGCGGTAACTCTTTATATATATGAAACATACGACGAAATACATATCAAAAATACAATTTCCAATTTTTTATCCGATGTATATAATTGTTTACATAGACATGAAGATAAGAAATGAAATCATCTTTTAGTGTAAATATATATTACATGTTTCATTGTAGCTTTTGCAGAAGAATATAACAAAATCTGATTGGACTGTATATGTATTTTTCTGTAACAGCTGAATCACATATTCTTACAACCATGCAAGGAAAAATATGCATTCTGTAAGTATTTTTACAAAAAAAAATCAAATAATGTTCAAAATATACTGACAAAGGTGTAAAAATACGTTAAATTATGAAACTTTTTTTTCATAAGGTTATCCCTTTTTGATCTGCAGATACAAGTTTTAATTTTTATTAACATATCTTAATAATTTTAGTTTGACTTTAAATCTAAATAAGTACAACTAAATCAATTTAAAGTTCAATTCTTATTTTTGACATTTATTTTATGACATTAACTCTCATAATTATTTTTATTCTTCCAGTAAGTTCCTTTTTAAAACTTTCTACTTCCCCCGCGTGATAATACAAGGAAGAATTCTGATTCATTTTTGTTCAGTTGCGTAATTATTACGGTAAATTGTCCTCCATGCTGACACTGAATAGGGCGTTTACTTCCTTGACCAATTTGCTTTTCTTAAAAAATCTCTCTTTTTTTTCAAAGATAAGCTTAGACATAAAGTTCACAATGCTAAAAAAAAATCTTTAAAAACGGGTATTCTTAGTATTCTTCCTTGTACGTGCAATTAATGAGCAGAAAATAGTTATTAACTTTTCCTTGTAATTGATTTCAGTCAGCCATAAACCTTGAGGCTCTCATTTTAGTAAGCATATACATAGTCAATATATATTACAAATGTGTTGAGTAAATAAAATGATATTTATAAAACATTCAAACATAAATCAATTTTATACATATGCATGTATGCTTTCATAAATTTTGCACACAATTTGTAAGGTATATATTTCTATACGTAAATTTTTAATTTTAACAATATTATTAATAATTTCTAGTTATAAATGTCGACATACGAGTAAAGAACAGGTGACACAAACAAAAAAAGGATACCTTGATTAATACATTTTTCTAGGCCATATTTTTGCAAACGATGCAGATACTAACTTTCTTAAACATCAAGAAATTCTAAAGTTCCTACGATGTTCAATTTCTTATTTTCTGAAACCAATTTTCTTAATATATACAATCATTTTTTTTTTCAAATTTAAATCCCAATTTTGTAAAAACTAAGAATGAAAAGTAAAAAAATAATATAATGCATTAAACTTTTTCATTTCACTCAATGAAATCAAACATGACTCAATTTTTGTTATTTCCTATTTGTTAAAAAAAAAGATCTACATTCCTGAACATCAAAAAGATCATTACTAGTAACTGTTGACTACAAATATTGATTAACATTTTATTCATTCATTATTTTGCAAATGACTATCAAAGTAAAAAAAAAAAACTTTAACTCGAATTTTATTTTTTAAAATGTCCCTTTCCTTCTTTTTTATTTCTAAATTAAGCCATTTATGAAGTGTTTTGCACTAAAATATTCTATCGAAAAAAATCGACAGAAGTATACAGGACATTGCTTTTGTTTTATTCTGTTAAAAAAGGTTTTTTAAACAAAAAAAATATTCCTTGTTTATTGATTCGTCTTACGTTTTCTTCACTTGTATGTAGCTAAAATAAACGATTACATCATGAGATTACAGTTATAATCTGAACGTTTAAGTTAAACAGTAAGAGTACCTTATCATATAAACATGTTCATATATCAAATATTCATTTAACAATTTGCATAAACTGAGTCATTTTGTAGATATTCTGTCAAAGCATCATGGCAGAGTTGATATTCATCCTACAATTAATAATTAAAGTTTTAAGTTCGCAAGAAAAAAAAAATAAAACATAAATTAACTGACTATTTACAAAACACAAAATAACAATGTGTGGAAAATAATATGCCTTTAACAGTTCTTTTATTTGACTAACCAATGTGGAAATAAACTCTGGCCTTCGAATTTGAAGCACACGTGTTATTGTGAAAACGTCCACTTCCGTATCAAGGGATATTTGTTGCAAGGCACTGTACACAACACAAAATGGCCCACAACGCTTTGCACCATCACTGAAAAATTATTTTGTTCAATTTTTTAATTTTGTGTCATGTTTGTGATTTACAGAAAATAAAAGGAGTGCAACTTAGCATAAGCATTAAACTGGACAGAAATATATCTTTTATTCCTTAAAAGAAATTAAGAAATCACGAATATTTCTACCTTGACAAGACTACAATTTTGGATTCAGAGGGTAGATCTTCAATTTGAGTTTCTTTAACCACACCTAGCAACACTCTATGATCCAAATCTGATATTCCTTCCTTCCATGCTGTACATTCTAGTACAGTTAATCTTGTTGCACTGCTTCCCTAAATCAAATCAAATTATAATTATTTAATAACTTAAGCGTTGGTAAGTTTAAAATATATATTTTATGCTATAAGGGCAACGTTTTTACATGTATATATACCTCTTTAGTGAGCTCAATCTTCGTTGTTGTTGTGTTTGTTGCAGTTGTCGAATCAATGAATTTGATTGAAAATGGACCAACTTTTTTCTGTCTCTTATGGAATGGAAACCATAAGGCAGACTAAAATGAGTAAAAATATCTTTTTGAAAACCGATGGAAAAATTTCAGACAAACCATTGTTAAACAGTAAGACAAACAGTAAAAAAGTCATTAATTCTGTTATGATGTATTTCATTATGGAGCTGTTATGTACGAATGGAAATGTCCTAAATAGATTTTTACAGGCTTATAGATGAACCTTCTTGTTTATAATTTAATAAAAATAAATTATTGTTTATTGCAAACATTGTAAGTGAGTCATATCACTTAAATGTCTTACTGATTTTATATCTTTTAGAGGACACATGGAAACTACAGTATGGACGCTGAAGTCCTTTAGGAGTCTTAGAAAGTCCTCGGTGTAGTCAGGAAGAGGGAACTGGGCACTAATCAGACTGTCGTTGGTGGTGAAAGACTGCAAAAGGTCAATTAATAGAATCAATGAATTTCTTTTAAAAAATGACTTTTTGAAGACGGAATGAACAGTTACATTTTCAATACACTTTTCATTCATTGAAAAATTGTTTTAAAACCTGAAGACAGACTGCATTATAGTATGTTCCTCTATCCTTCACATAGGAAAGACGGCACATGTATTCATCAACTGAAATGAAAACAGTATATTTGTTTAGATTCTTGTGATCAGATAACTACCAAACCGTGTAAAGCTATGGAAAAATTAGCTGATGAAACTTAGATCTAGACTGTATCATTTGACGTCGATATTTCGCAAATGTTTTAATCGAAACAATGGCAAGTAAAATATTTCATGAAGTAAAATATTGTTTGAGGTTTTTCGTAATTTTCATTCTGAAATGTTTCAAATTCGTTTTCTTTCTATGGATTTCCAACTTGATTGCTGTTTTTTATCACAATATTTCTAGTCTGGTATATCAAAAGAATAGATCATGTGATTTTCATATCTAATGAAATAAAAATTAACACGGTCTCTATACGGTTTAATTATGGATACGTTAAATGGATCAATCAATGAAATGGCTTACTTGGCAAAACTGATGTTGAAAAATTTGCCTCTATATTCGCTCGACCAGTACCAAAATCATTATCTGAATATTTTGGTTTGATGGCCTCCAATTGCTGAAAGAAAATGGTACTTATAATTTCTTGCAATACAAATAAATAAACATTTTTTTTCATCAAGATTTCAGCAATTAGACTTATAGACGTAAGATGTCATGATTACCGGTAATTTAAATAATATTCACTTAGTACATGTAAATGTAGAAATTGGAGACAAAAAATTGTAAAAAATTATGAAGAAAATGTCAGAAATTTGTATACCCTTATCTGATAATAGTGTAAAAAACATAAGCTATTTCTGCTCAAAGTCACTCAAATTCTTTATAATACATACTCCAGACAGTGAAAAATTAATTTTTGGTTAAAAAGCATTATATTTCATTATAATATTTTCTTTTACATTACATCACCTGTTATTCAAATGTAATAAAAATATATACTTATATTTGATTTCATGTCACTTTCTGAATACCTTTAATTCGTTTTGAAGCTGCGATGTGGATTTATTTCCATATAAACTTCCCTGATATTCTTGTAAAAACTGATCAGTTGATAAACATTTCGGTTTTCCTCGAAAGGACTCAAACAGCGTCAAATAGACAACCTTGTACTGATCCTTAAATCAAATTGTAGATTGAAAAATATGAAAATAAAAACAAAACGAGAAAAGAATGCAATAATGACGAAACAACGTTTAGGAATACAAATACTAAGGGGAAAAAATGTGAACTTCATTTCTCATAATTGTTCATGCTGGAGAATACTTGATCATTACTTACATGACCCTGAATCATATTCATTCGGTCTTTCCTCATGATTTCTACGTATTTCGGTACGTTAACTTTCCCTGTCTTTAGTCCTTCCCTGTAGAGGGCGTCTAAAGCAATGTAAGTCCCCGTGCGACCGACTCCAGCACTGAAATGAAAAATCCAAAAACTGGAAAAGTGCTGAAAGACGAGGCCAGATAATAAACTTATTATAATACTTAATACAATACTCCTTATTCATAAAACAATTGTTTTTGTTCTTCTATGTAGATGTATATATTTTTGTAAAATTTTGTAAATAATGTATGGCTATTCAGATTTTATGTATGGGAGAGGACTAAGTTTTTGGAACTTATGCCGAATCCCTTTGACATATTTTCAATAAAATAAGTTCAAAACAAAAACAATAAACTTCATTATTTTACAAATTTTGTAACTGCATGTTGATATTTTTTGGAAGGTCATCGAAACTGTCTATTTTTCATTAAATAATTTAATATTTACATTGTATTGAAATATAATTAAAGCAAAAAAAAAATCAATTTTATTATATCAATATGATTAATGTCTTTTGTTTGATCCAATTTAAATTTAAAAAAAACTATTCATGTGACTTCATCTAAAATGAATCAGATAAGAAAGAAGGAACAGAAAAGTATATTTTCTTTTTACAGAGAGCTATTGACCAGTGTAGGAGGGTTGTCCCGTAAAATCGTGGACAAGTTGTCTAGTATAAAAAATAAACATCACTGCGTTCTGAAATTTTCACTATTATTTAGTACATATTTTAGTAATATGCACAGCAAATTCAGATAAATATATGCATAAATAAACAAATTATGTGATTTTATGCCATGTATTGTATCACCTTACGGCGCATGGATTATAAAGTCAAAGTATCTAAAACAGCGTCACGTTTTATCTTTGCTGAAAATGAAGTTGGATGAGTCCGACTCAAACTTAGGAATTTCATTGTTACACATTCTTTAGTCTCTATAAACAGCCAAAGAACCAACTGGCACCCTCATTGGATCTTCTGAATATTTATCAGCAAGTTACGGACAATATTCTCACCATCATTCAACTTATAGAAAATCTCATATCGGCGGTCTACTGTGACAGCGTCTTTTGCTATTACATGAGGAGTTTGTCCATATGTTTTGTACTCCCCAGGAACTCGATCAAAAAAGAATTCGCTAAGAAAACTGCTATTTCATTTGTATACTTAAGATATGGTGATATTTTTATAATCTTTCTTCTTCTATGGTTATTTCAAGTCTCTAAAGGTGTCATTACAACATCGAATTAAAACGGAACTGCTCTCCGCTGCGCCGTAACGTCATAAAACGTCGCCATTTTTCGTGTGTTGGGTTTACCACTTTCCCATTTCGAATGTTCGAGAAACTGCTAAAAATTAACCAAATGCCTTAAAATTTTTACAAAGACTACAAAATTGATCATGGAATTGAATTAGAATAATTTTAATCCACATCTTATGTATTTAAAACTTTTATTTTGAATTCAAACTTGTGTATTCTTTAATAAAACCTTCGTTTTTTGTCCGTGCGCCGTAGGACAATACCCCGTGCATATTCAAGCATTATAAAATCTTTATTTTTGCCTATATTTTATCAAACAAATTATCATGGACTTAAATATGATAAATAAACATCTACTGAAATTTTCAGCTTAGTGTGCTCAATACTTTTCGAGAACAAGAGGCCCCTGGGCCACATCGCTCACCTGAGAAGCTTTGACCATTCTGTTCTTTACCAGATTTCCCCCTTGTTATACATAATGCATCCCCATCCTACCCCACTGATCATAATTTAGACATTTTGAAATCTACACTACCCCATGATCCTTCCATGGGCACATATGTTTCAGCTTTTTTTGGCCCAGTGGTTCCTGAGAAGAAGATTTTCAAAGATTTTTCCTATATATTTCTATGTAAAACTTTGATTCCCTATAATGGCCCCGCCCTTCCCCCGGGGGTCATTATTCCTACAATTTAGAATCTACACTACCCCAGAATGCTTCCACATAAGCTTCACTTTTTCTGGCCCAGTGGTTCTTGAGAAGAAGATTTTCAAAGATTTTTCCTATATATTTCTATATAAAACTTTGATTCCCTATTGTGGCCCCACCCTTCCCCCGGGGGTCATTATTAGAACAATTTAGAATCTACATTATACCAGGATGCTTCCACATAAGTTTCAGCTTTTCTGGCCCAGTGGTTCTTGAGAAGAAGATTTTCAAAGATTTTCCTATACATTTCTATGTAAAACTTTGATTCCCCATTGTGGCCCCACCCTTCCCCCGGGGGTCATTATTTGAACAATTTAGAATCTACACTACACCAGGATGCTTCCACTTAAGTTTCAGATTTTCTGGCCCAGTGGTTCTTGAGAAGAAGATTTTCAAAGAGAAGAAGATTTTATAATGACCCAACCCTATTTTTGTCTTTTCTTGATTATCTCCCCTTGCGAGGGGATATGTCCCTTCATTTTAACAATTTAAATTCCCCTTCACCCAAGGATGCTTTGTACCAAGCTTGGTCAAAATTAGCCCAGTGGTTCTTGAGAAGAAGTCAAAAATGTGAAAAGTTTACAGACGGACAGACGGACAGACAGACGGACGGACGACGGACAAAATGTGATCAGAAAAGCTCACTTGAGCCTTCGGCTCAGGTGAGCTAAAAACGCTTTGTCCACGATTTTACGGGACAACCCTCGTATGCTGTTGAAAGCTGGAGAGAGATAGAGAAGGGAATGATTTTTTTCTACCTCATGTGTTGGTAAGGTAAAAAAAATTCACCTGCAGTGTACAACGATGTATTTTATATCAAAATATTCAGAAATCCTCATCACATGTTGATGAAATATGACTAGACTAAGTGGGTTAGGAACACCATGGTCGGGCCACTTTGTATAGTGAAACATCTCCACCATTCTCTCTTTCTGAACCTAAAATTAATATTATAAGGACTGAATCTTTAAGAATCACAGAAATCTTTTCACATACACATGTGTTTAACGAACCATTTTTATAATTAAATTAATTTGAAAATGAGTGAAATATGGATTTTGTGAGCTAATTTGAAGACATATTTTATGTTTTTAGAAAATAAATACCTTATTTTTCTTTAAACGAAGAGATCTTCTGATGTAATTGGCATATTCTTTTTCGCTTTGATTCCGAATAGTAAATTCTCCGATTTTCATAGAATCCCTTGGATCTGCCCAGTACTGAGCACATTTTATCTAACAAAGGTATATATCTTATATATACATAATAAAGTTATTGGTATTTGATTAAAGCTTTAAAAATTGAATCCATTAACACGCTTGCTCACCTTCGTCCCTTCCTTTAAGTTTGTTAAGCACACAATGATATTCAGGTTTTCTTGCCACAATATAGACCAGAAGTCACATAATGTCGTTGGTTTAGGACCTTTTGCATATCAAAATTGTTTGATATTATTTCTTGGGTTAAAGTAAGAAAGTGAATCCTAAAATTACTTTATTTAAAAATAAATGATACCTTGAGTAGCTATATATGATCTCCGTCCCTGCAAGTCCTAAAATACAAATACAAATAAAGTAATGTAAGAAAGAATTTTAAAGAAATACGTATATTCGGACGTAATTTCTTTTTAAGTGCAGAAAATGTGCAGTAAAAAAAATATCAAATATTTTTTTTACATTGAAACCGTCAGTTTATTTAACATTATTTTTGAAAGTGTCTTTACCTCGATGTAGTTAGCATTAATGTAGTCAGATTTATCTGGTGAAACAGGTTCAAGAGCAACTCGTGAGTGATCATCTGTTAAAAAATGAAATTTTAAGAAAAATGATAAAGAAAGTCAATCGAATTTGAAAGAGAGAGAGGTGAATGAAAGCACAGCACTTACAGGGATATGTTGTTTTGTATCTGTTCTTTGGGACATTTTCTGGCTTTTTGGCTTCTAAACAAGGATGGAGTTCTCCTTTCCGTATTTGCTAAAATTGCAAAACAACCCGTTAGTGGATTTCCTGCAGTTTAAGTATTTTGTCATTGAAAACGTTTTAACAATATCTGTTTAAAAATACATTTTTCTTGAAAAAAAAATAAATTGTGTGTGGTTATTTTTTTTAAGAAATCAAATGAAAAGTACCTTATATTCATTTTTGAATGCAGCATCATCGTCTTGTGACATTTTCTCGATAGTTTTTTCCAAATCTTTCGTAAAAATCGTTTTCTTTGAACGCGTGAGTCCGCCTCTCGGATCATTTGCATACCCAGAATCCAAAAGAAGGGGTGTTGATGAGATACTGTCATTTTTGTTTTGGTCAGATGGTTCAGGCACTAGAATAATGTTCAGAATCTCCGTAGTTCTATATTCACTTAAATTTCTCATAATATTTTTTAAATATTTGAACTTCCTCTACGTTATTAAAGTGTGTTCAACATGTTCCCTATAACATATTTTTTGCTATTCAAGATATAAATTGTACTATTCTGTATTTTTTTTTTCATTATAGTTCGAACAAACATGCATGCGTTACATTCATTCAATATATTAGTGATTCAAATGTCATCCAGCAAAATGATTAATACATTCTTTTTATTTTCACAAAAACAATCAAAATGTTCACGTACGACGTGTAGATGGCTTAACAATGTTCTCTGTTGTTTGAAGAGTTGCCATTTCTTCATTTTCTATCAGTCGTTCTTTTTTCCATTTCTTCCTGAACCTGTATCCAGAAGTTTTTGATGAAGAACATATTTTTAAAAAATATTTTGCATTGTATACTAATATGTTAAAAAATCAAATTGTCTTTTTCAGACTAGTACCCTCTGTTTTGTTCTTTCTCATCATTTACACTAAAAAATTTTATTCAGAGGGTACACCTGAGTGCATATATTTATACATGTACATGCAATTGTATTGGGCTCAGTATTCATGATTATGGTAATGGTGATTAAAATGATAATTAATAAAACTAACTATAAGTATAATAATAAAATGAAAACGATAAAAAACCAACCGAAGGAAAAGAATCGCCGAAAGAATAAAAATGATGAAGAGTATGGATGTACCCACTGACACTCCAACTGTCACTGTGTTCCCCTTACTCTGTAACTCGTCAATTCTTCTTATTTCTCTTGGTTCTTTTGTGACCAAAATATCTTAAAAAAATATCTTACTTGTTGCCTACAGTCTACGGGTTTTGTATGTTTTCAAGAATAAATAGACCTATTCAGTTCTTTCATGACGTTCAATGGTGTATTTTCATGGATCATATACTGGTTAATCAAGAATTATGTCTTTTAAAGTACTATTTTTTGTTTTTTCTTATTTGACGTATTTCTGCAAAAACATATTGATAAACACTTTACATGTGTTGTCTTATTCATAGTTAACGCCAAACAGTAATATACTTACTTTCTCTGCAGTAAGGATCATTTGATATTTCAGGAGGACATTCACATATTCCAGTGACAGGATCACAAGGCTCCGTGCAGTTTTCTGAACACTTATTCGAACAATTTATACCAAAGTACAATTCCGAACACTCTACGATAAATTTATGATTCATACATTTTATTATTCTAAAGATTTTCTTACAGATGTAGAAACATACTATTCGATCCACAAAACAATTATTTTTTTATTTAAATTTATTTATGTTTATCTTTTAACATTTATCACTTTATATTATGTATTACATACTTGATAGAATCTTAAAATCTTAAAAAAAAACTTTTAAAACCTTAATAGGATTTTATATTAATTATATTATGTCTTATTTTATAAGAATTACATAATTGTATCTGAGTCTTGACAACCAGCATTGTTTACTTTCTGTGCTAGGATTATATGGTCGTTGTAGAATTTTTATTGTGTTAACGTGTATTTAACAGCTATCTCGTATTGATGTTGTATGGCATCTGGATTTTATGTGTGCCAAAAAGATTACTGCGCTACTGTGTAATCGCATCGGTCAAATTAAATTTATGATCCAAATCTACTGCAACTGTACAATGTATCGCAAATTATTAAATTACCTAGAGCCTCAAAATTTTATTGTCAATGTGAATTCATTTCTACAAAAACAGACAGAAAATTATGCAAAATCTCAAAGTTACAGAAAAAAAAACTTTTGTTTAATTAAACTCAAAACCTTGCATAAATGATATAATAAACGACTTCTTCAAGATTGTTATATATATATGGATATATATACCTATCAAATAATTACATCTGCTTCCTTGCTCATTTCTCCCTCTCGGAGGTTTAATTTGAATTATCATCTTCACCGCAAAGTTTAACTCGATACTGTTTCCAAATTGTTTCGCAATAAGTGACAAATAGACAATAAAATATCAACAATATAATGAAATGTTTGTATTCACGTCAACAAAATTACTGTAAACCAACTGTTACCCGCGACGACTTTATTACGCAATTTTATGAGGGTAAAGTAGATTAGACGATTATTTTTCGCGATGAAGACTTTTAGGGATCTGTTATTAATGGACACAAAACATGTAAGGATCGGTTCGCGGTGAGACAGTTTCGTGATGACAAGCTTTAAGGGTCTCTCGAAACTTGCAAAAATTTATCACACGCGAATAAATATTGGTTAACAATATATGTCCAAATTCAGAATGACTGTCATTTAGTTTGATGATGTGACGTTTGCAGGTAGTCAGTACTTGTTTGAAGTCAAGGGATGGAACCTTTTTCATAGTATTCTGCTTCAAATTATCTTTTATGTCCTCAAAACTGATAAAGAATATTACCTCTTCATAATACCCCTTAATATCTTCTCTTAACCCTCCAACCCCCACCCCGGTGACAAAGCAAAACAATTTAACTTGTCATGTACTATTAATAGATAAACTATACACTTAGCACTTTAAAAATGACCACTGAACATTAACTTGCAATCTAGAAAATATAAAGCTTTGTCTTTTGTCGGCATGGACGTCTCAGAAAACATTGGATTGAAAGTAATATTAAACACAGGTTTTGAACTCTCATATGCCATTTCCGGGTTGAAAGTGTTCAAGTTTGCTCCAAATGAAAAAAAAAAAACACAATATACTAAAAATCATGCAAATCAAAAATTTCGATCAAATATTTTTAATAACACAAATTATGAACGTGTAGATATACAGTGGACCTTCAGATATCCGGACCCCAGATATCCGGATGCTTCAGTATCCGGAGGATTTTTTTTATCGGGACGGAATTTTTAAATGTAATAGTGTCTTGTTTATTTGGTGATTTAGGTATCCGGACGCTTCACATATCCGGACAAATTAACTAGGAACCAAAGCGTCCGGATAAATGAGGTTCCACTGTATAATGTATAAATGAAAGTCTTTTGTTTGATAGTCATTTTTCCGATCACTAACACGGTGCTCATGCATATGAGCTAGACAACATGTATTTGAAAATGAATTTAAAACTAGAATTTCCATTCTAAATTTTCTCAGACTCCCCGTTTTTTATTGTACATCCCCGTGAGGATCCAGGTTAGAATAGGTCCTCAGTACCCCCTTGCTTGTCGTAAAAGGCGACTAAATGGGGCGGTCCTTCGGATGAGACCGTATAAACTGAGGCCCCGTGTCACAGCAGGTGTGGCACGATAAAGATCCCTCCCTGCTCAAAGGCCGTAAGTGCCGAGCACAGGCCGAAATTTGCAGCCCTTCACCGGCAATGGTGACGTCTCCATATCAGTGAAATGATCTGGAGAGGGGCGTTAAACGGTATACAGCCAATCAATCAATCTTATTGTACATGTCCATTGTTTTGTCTATCATCGAAAATATTCACAGTAACAGAGAAATATGGTGTAAACTGCATATTTCCAACCATGCCAATTAATGCTTAGTGGTCATAACAACCATACATACGTGAATTGCAGAGTGATCCATTATATCCATCTGCGCATCCTTTGTCACAAAATCCGGTCACGTGGTTACAGGTTTCCGAGTTTGCACAATGACTGCTACATTTTTGTTCACAGTTTTTTCCAAATGTCATCGAAAGACAATCTGCAGATTGTATTGTATAAAAAATAAATTAATTTCTTTATAGCTTTTATTAGAAACTTTAGCCTTCTTTAGTCTAAAATTCTTCCTTCCTTCTTATTTTTTTATAAAGCAGAAGTGTTATTTGATGCATATATGTCTTAAATCTCCAGTTAAGATGAGCCATAGACTTTTTTGTTCAATTTGGGAACGAACATTAGAAAGTTTTTAAAAAGTATGAAATAATACGTTAACTTAAGCATGTTAAGCCTACTGATAATAAACTATATTTAATACTTTTGATAACTATCGAATTTTACTGAAAACTTTTAAACTATCAAAATCATTAGCAAATATGCGAAATTAAGCAGTATTCGTTTTATATGAATAATTTTACAAAAAGCAGTTCCATATGAATTTGAAAAATGTTTGTGTAGGGGTTTTGGAACATAAAAGTATTAGGTGTAAGAAAACCAAATCGATGGTAAAATGCTTTGATTTACAAAAAAATGATACTATAGTAAAGAAAAGTTTATCAATAATACTTATTGGTTAGAAAAAGTTTTACCTTTCAAAACGATCAAATTGAAACTGGCATGCATGAAGAAATGATACAGATGTTTTGAAAGATAAAGCTACAAGTTCGGTAAAGAGATTAGAATGAAAGGAAAATAAAAATATATTACCCTTAAATTACAAATAAAACAAAGACAAAGATAAATAGATCCTGTTCAAAAGATATATTATAAAACCTACTTTCAGTACAATTGAGATTTCTCCAACCTGGCATGCATCCATTTTTACAAGAGCCCACTTCATGGTCACAGGTGTGGTTAATACAATTTGAACTGCATTCCCTTGAACAATTATCACCGTATCGGCCTTCGACACAGACTGTAAGAGTACAAACAAATGATGATAAGTAAAATAAAATTTTAAAAATCTGAAGTATTTCGTAAAAGTTTTTTTTGAATAGTTGAAGTACTTTTATCACACTTTTGTCCCTGGTATCCAGCCTCACACCCAGATTTACAATTCCCTGTCACGTGATGACAACCACCAGCTTTGCAATTGGTACTGCACGTTTTTGAACAGTTTTCACCATACAATCCAAATAAACATTCTAGAAAAATAAAAGTTTACTTTATTCATTCTCTTTTCATAATATTAAATTTAATTCTGTAAGAAAAAATGATAAATTTACTTTAATAGAAATAAATACAGAATACTTATTTATAAAGTTAGCAATTTTCCCATAATTAAAGTAATTTAGATACCACAGTTAAACCGTTAATTTCATTTCTAACCTTTGTTACAATAAAGATCGGCATATCCGGCAATGCACCCTCCATTACAATATCCGGTAAATCGATTACAAGGTTTATTTTGTCTACAGTTTCCACTGCAGCGCAAGAAACAATTCACTCCATATTTTCCATCCGCACATGCTGTGAAATAAAAAATATCCATTTTTGCCTTTTTAAATTTAGAAAAAAAACATAGAATTTTCTTTTCATTTACTCTTTTGTATGGATAATGAAAATGCATCTCTAGAGACATTATAATTGGACACTGTTATTTATGAAATCAAGCACTATATATTCAAAACGATTTATGACACAGTTTCTGTACGTCTTAAATTAATAAAAAAAAATACAGTTGTCCTTTTTTCTTATTTCCTATGACTTAAAATAAATCAAACAAAATTAATTGGATAAACATTTAGAGGACCGATATGATAAATAACCCTTACTTTTTTGGTTATTAATTACCTTGGTCACATTTGTTCCCTAACCATCCAGCCACACATCCATTTCCGCAGTATCCATTAACATTGTTGCATGTTACATTGGAAGCACAATTCCAGCTACACGCATCCTTGCACGCCACTCCATAAAATCCAGTCTTACATGCTAGGGAAAAAATAATGCTAGTGACGCACACAAAAAAACAACACTACATCTATCTAAAAGATAATTAATTTACAAAAAAGTCCCTTAAATACATCAGAAATTTAATGTTAGAATAAATTTATTTTGAAATTAACTAGCATCTAAAAAAATTATTCTCACGCTGACTACAGAATTCTCCCGTCCACCCAGGCTTGCATCCTAGGCAAGATCCATTGACTATATCACATCGTTGCTCTTGACAATTACTGGGACATGGGCGAGAACAGTCACTTCCAAACATCCCTATTCTTCTACACCCTAGACGTACAAAACAATTTATAATAATTCAGTATGCGTTTCAGACGCGCAATTCATATAATCACGAAAATTCTGTTGTGAAAAACATTCGTACCTTTAACTGTTATTTCACACAATTCTGTATATGAATTTGCTTCGTAACCCTTAGGATATTCTACATCTGCAAGTCGTTCGTTGTAATATGTAATATATTTTCCATGTTTAGGGCAGACAATTGTAAAATCCAAAGGCGGTAACTCTGTTCCAGATTTGTAACATACATGTAGTAATCCGGCAGCCAATTCTGTTGTGTTTGATACATACAAGGAAAATCCGGCAAAGCGGCCCCGTTGTCTTTCAACTATAATTGAACAAACGGAATTTATGATAGTTCTTATGATTAGAATGACTTTAAATACGATTTATGAATTAAAAGTCATCATTTCGCAAGATCTATGATTGAAACAATGAACTTAAAAGCAAATAAATTTTATCTTAAGCTTTTAGTCAAAATATGCAGATAAACTTTTTTCACACAAATCAATAGGCCATTATTTTCACATCAAATTATCTATGAATTAATCTTATTATTTTCAAATCACTACAAGACACACATTGCGTTGAGACCGGTCAGTATGGCATGCTTACTTCTCCATAACACCTGGTTTCATCGCTGATACTATATACAAATATGTCCGCTTTTTATTTCATTCACGAAATTAATCTAGCGTTTATAGAAAACAATTACTAAAATGAGTTTAAGGTTGAAATTATTGGGAAAGGCATCAAAAACATTAATCGTATAATGTTTAGAAATGTATGATATCAACGATAAGATACATACATCAACCAAAAAAAAAATATGCTGGAATACAACATAGTTACATTCTCACTTCCTTCTCCCTGCAGGGAATTTCAGGTTATTCACAAAATACCCAATAACCAACATTTTCACTTTTATTTATTTTTTTTTACTAATTATAACAATAAGTTGATACAAAAAAGAATATTAACTTGAAAGTCTACAATTGCAGGCAATAGCATATGTCGCCCCAAAGTGGAAAAGACTTTCATTTTTTCATCACTAAAACAATACCCAGTAGCTAAGCTTGGGCAACGATCAACTCGTATCAGTCCTTTCAGTATTACGAATCAAAGTTAAAGAATTTTATCCATGCATAGGCGTTGGAACCGGGGGGGGGGGGGGGGGGGGGGCTTAGCCCCCGTTCCCACCTTTTTATCAAAGATAGACTTAGTACAGATATCCGACATTGCTGCATAGGTTTAGCGCTAGCCCCCCCCCCCCCCCCCCCCCTTACCCAAACGTTCCACAGACACATTGCAGTATAGGCTTAAAATGGGAAAAGTGATGGTGTTTGGAAAAAAATTTGGTAGTGAGTTCGCACCTACCCCCCACACCCATCCACCACGAAATAGAATTTTCGTGTTTGGCCAATGAACATTTCCTTTTTTTCTATCGCTTGTCATGTTTTTTAAGGTAAAAAATTTTTCACATCTCGCCCCCTGCCCCCGATTTCAACGCTTCCGACGCCAATGCCGTGTTTCCATGGCAAATATTCACAATTTGCAATTTTTAAATGCAGAACGCACAATTACAGATACTAATCATTTATTTACATCAATTATTGATTTCTTTATGAAGAAAAGGGTTGTTCAAGGGTCCAGAGAGAAGATTCTCGGACAAAATTCAGCGCTTTTTGCAGGTTTCCATGGCAACGGTAGACATTTTGAAACTGAATGACCACACAACATATTTACAACCAGTGACCAGATGATAAAAAAATAAATAAATAAATAATGAGAATATATACTTGGAAGGATTAAGTTTGAAATTGAATTTGAAACATATTCCCTGCCAATACTACTATCTGCACATGTATATTTTGAAATACTATTGTTTAATGACTGTTTTAAATTTGATATTTTAGCATCGTTCTACATACATGTAGGTACTAGATGTATTATTTTTCCAGGGAAATTTCAAGGATAAAGTAACAGCCAAGTTATAATAATATAAATATCGTAGATAATTATGCTATAAACAGTTATTTTTCAAACACGATATTTTAGTTATTTAATTAAAAAACGTGTAAATCCTTACCATCAAAAAGATAAGTCCTTTCACTTCGGAGTTCCGAATGACAATGAAGACTGAACGATAAGTGAACGGTGAACGCAAGGTGAACGCAAAGTAAATGGAACGAAGAGCGAACGGTGAACGCCAGCGCACGGTGAACGGTGAACGCAGCACTGAACGGAGAGCTAACGGTGAACGCACGCTGAACGAACAGTGAACGAACGCTGAATGAACGGAAAAATGGGAAAGTAGAACGTTTCAGGGACTGTATTGTAAATTGGGTCAATTCATGCGAAATTGCTCTCAGCGAAAGCGACCTCAGACTCAAGTGCGAGCGCACTTAACATCTATTATTTATCATTATAGAGATAAAAGCTTGAGCATTTCCTGTTCTGAGAATTCCGTGGAAATTTATGTCAACCATTCTTCCTTTTGATATTGAATTTGAGTTCCGTATTTTTTTCATTGGTTATCTTTATAAATGTGGGCGGAGTTAGGGGAAAGAGAGGAGATGTGATGTGTGTATCAGAGTTTCAGCCTTAGATTTAGAGTTTTAGCGATTAAATGTAAGTTTTTCGATTTTCATGAATAAAGATTGAAACGAAACATGTAGGGACGAGTGATATTTTCAAAGTATAATTCCGATCGTTGCAATATCTACATGTTTTGACAATATTTATTTTTAAAAACCATTCTGAAGATTCTTTTTTGATTTAATGTGAAATCTAACGAATATCTGGAATTAACATAAACAATGTCATGAAAAAAAATGAAATAATCGCTTAAGGAATTTGTCATACCGTATTTTGATCCCAAGTCTTTAAACTGTATCCTGACACTGTAAATACTGAGAATGCTGCCGAGATCTAAACGCCACCATGTCACGTGATCAGGACCGGGAGGTAAAATAACTCTTGTTCTTGAACAGGTTCCCGTGTTCCCATCAATTGCATTTTCCGCTTTATAGGGATTACATAGAGCTCCCGTACATTCCCAGATCAAGTATTGGTCAGCTGTCCGATTTAATGACAAATTATCTAAATAAATGGTATAGTTTGCAGGAATAAAAAAAATATTACCAAAATATTTCTACTCTAAAATCACATAATTAAAGGGGAAAAATTGCAAATTTTTCATAAAACTGTTATAAAAATATATATTTAAATTATTAGATGATTTCCATTTCAAGAATGCTTCCCTGGAATAAAATCATCACAAGCAAAAAATTATTTGACCCTTTGACCTTGACTTTGAGTTTGACTTTTTTTTTGAAAAGCAAACCTTTCAAAGGGTTAGGGCTAGTACTAGCACAGTTTTCATATTGTGAAAATTAGCGACATCAATCAACCAAACTTGTAAGAGATTTATTAGGACCCAAGTGTGAAAAAGTGTGAAAATTAGCAACATCAATCAACCAAACTTGTAAGAGATTTATTAGGACCCAAAATGTGAAAATTAGCGACATCAATCAACCAAACTTGTAAAAGATTTATTAGGACCCGACACTCCAAACCACACTTTAAGTAGATATGTTTTTTGCATAGAGCAGATTAATATCTAATTTGAATTATGCAAGTAGTTGTAGAGTGTTTCGGCTATTAAGAAGCCACATCAGGGGTCACGGACATAAATCATGGTGTTTGTTTTAGGTGAGACCGGATTATCTCGTCACCTATATTGTGTTTGCTGTAAGCAATGATTGGTTGAGAATTAAATAAAGTTTTGCATTCTGGATTTCTAAGAATGATGTTCCAATATTTTAGAATTCGTTTTTTCAGTCCTTTAACGCAAGGTTTAAATTTAGTAACCAGTACTGTAGGGTTACGTAATGACTGTTCTTTAGTCTTTTTGATGATGAGTTTTGATCGGTTTGTGTTGGCCGTTTCCTTGATAATAGGATCAATTTCCGAGATAGAGTAACCTCGCTTTGATAAGTGCGTCTTGAAGTCATTAAGTGTTGCAGGTAATATTTCAGGGTCAGTGGTGTTTCTTGCATGTCTAATGCATTCTCCTTTAATGAATCCTTTAAACACAGCTGGGCTATGAGCGCTCTGTCTGTGTAGATACTGAAAGTTATTTGTTGGTTTGATAAAGGACTTGATATCAAGTTTGTTAAAATTTTGAAATTTCTCTCCTTTATAAACTGTAGTATCAAGGACGTTTACAGCAGATGGAGAAATTTCAAATTTAAATCTGAGATGCTTGTGACAGTGATTGCCGATATTAAAGAATTCTTCTATCTCTGGTTGCGTTCCATTGAATATTATGAAACCGTCATCACGGTATCTGCCGTGGAAGACAATTTTGCTGGCATGACGAAATTGTGCCATTATATGCTTTGTGATATGATACATTCTGATGTCACAGATCTCTGGACTGGGGACTGCCCCCATACTTGCTCCTATTATTTGTTTGTAATATTTTCCATCGAATTTGACTTTGAGTTTGACTTCTTTTTTGAAAAGCAAACCTTTCAAAGGGTTAGGGCTAGTACTAGCACATTTTTCCTCTTGTGACAAGAGGTTTTATTTGTTTTATTTGAAATCAAGAATTTTGACCCTTAGACCTTGACCTTCGAGTTTGATTTACTTTTTAAAATAATAATTTTAACCTTGGTCATAACTTTTGAAAAGTTAAGGCTATGGCTTTTATACTTCACACATGTAGTCTTTGTGGCAAGACATTTCATTGGATACCAATTACCTTGACCCATTGACCTTGACCATGGAAATTTTTCTACTTATGAAAAACATTAACCTTCGCCTACTTTCATGTTTCACAATTGTATTCCAGTAAGAATATCCTATTTTGTGTACCAATATATCAACTTTGCATTTAAGAAAAGTTAAATCTTCGCTATGTTGCCATTCGGGGGCATCAATGTTTCATGAACAGAATTTTTTTTTTTAGAAAAAAAAATTTTCGGGTTAATTTTTCATTTTTGTAGTATTCAGCATAGTTAAGTTTGTATTGCTGCACAACTATAAAAATTCAACTTCTTTTATTACTATACAATTGAGCTTAATATACATAATTTACCATGAACTAGTGAAAGTTGAAATGTACTCAAATTCTATTTTGGAAATACAGTCAAACCTGTATTAAGAGACCTTCCAACGGAGAAAGGAAAAAAGGTCACATATGACAGGTGATCTCTTAATACAGGTTGCTTATTTTCTGCAGTGTTCAAATATACAATGCTGGAAATATCACATGTATGTTGAATGTATGTTACAACACCTTATGTTTACTACCACTTTTTAATAGGTACTGCTCAACTCTAAAATGTTTTTAGACTTCAAGCTACTTTCCTATAGTAGATATAATTTTTGCTGTAACTCTTATGCAATTTCTTTTAGCTGATTAACTTTGAAATGCCAATACCAAGTTGCCTTAAGTAAGTTTCGATGTTTCAATGTACCTTTGAGAAAACATACGAGATGGACTGTATTGAACGAACGACATCAAAAGAAAAAGAATGAAAAAAAAAATACATTAATAGACACAACAATAAAATTGTCGTCGACTCAATCCGGTACTTATAATTTGAGGAAATTATTTTTTGAAAATTATATACATGATAATAAATGAATTTTTTCTTCTTATATAATAAAATTGTCTCTTCTTAACATGAATGTTTTCGATATTAAACTAAACAGAATAGCATCAGATCAAACAAATATAAAACTGAATCTTGATTAAAAATTATATACCGTATCCTGAGGTATGTTCTTGTCCCATCAAAAGCACCAGAATTACGAGAAACATGTTGTTGAACTATCACTTTCTTCATATTAAAACATAAGTACAACAGCAAAGTGCACATGCGGAAGTCCATCAACTGTAAAGGCATTCAGGGAAATGTTTTTCAAGCAATCAATATCAGGTGTAACTGGAAAATGTTATTTTAAGATTATGACAATTTTCACATTCTTTTATGCCTACAATTTTCACTTTAAAACATAAATCTACAATTAAACGAAGTTTAATTTTGATAAATTTAATGATGTTTATATGTAATTCCCAAGGCAGATTTTGAATATTTTCTTAACATATTAAATAATCTCATTTAATCTACGAAAAGTCTATTCTGGTTTAATTGTATGCTTATTGTCATCTCCCTCGGGAGATGACACATTAAGATTGTATGCCGGAAGCGAAGTCCTAGTGTAAGCCTCCATTAATCTTTCGGGAATCCTCGAGTTTTACAATATCTCAAGTGCGAATCTACACAAGGAGTTCCAAGTAGCATGTAAAATGGTTTCCTTTTAGAAGAACTAGCTTAGAAATGTGTGATCTACTTTCGGTTAGGCCTATTTTAAGAAAGCCAAGGGAAATTTAGAAAAGAAGTACGATGCATATAAATGTCTATAGTTTTGGTGTGTCGTATCTATATTTATTGAATCTCGATCAATACTGAGGCCACCCGAGGATCACCGACTGTCAGTTTGATGATTATGCGATTTGAGATGTAATTTAACAATGAGCGCTAAAGAGGCCTTATTAATTCAGAAAGAAAACAAGCTGCACAGATGGGTGGTGGGGGTTCTACAAAATATACATGTGCACTGTACATGTATGTTCTCAGACAGAATTTCCTAACTAGGTCAGCGCGTGTGTAAAGATCCTCTGCGGCTTACGCGTGGATCCAAGAATTCACAGATAAACAGCATCAAATTTAAAACATTGATATAAGTAATCGCATAAACTGATATGGATTGATGGTGAAAACTATAATTTTTTGGTTCATTAGTCATTCTAGAAAATTGCAGTCATGCATTTTTAAAAAATAAAACAAGTCTGATTAAGCAATCGAGTAAATATAAAAGAAACTTCAGAAATTAGAAGCACATATTATAAGCGGATACATTCAGATGTCAATAAGAAACATTGGAAGATTAAAGATCACAAAGAATCATTATGAGTATTTTCTTGCATGTCTAATTCTATTCTTTTTTAAGGAGTTTTCATGTTTATAATTAAAGAACTTGCAGTTAATTATTTTCTTAATGCAGTTTTAATTGCATTAATGGCACCAAAGACATCAAATCATTTTCTCCTATATTATTGAAATGAGGCCAAAATTATAATTATACAGAATTGTTTAAGTTCAGTATGCAGAAAAAAGTTTACTCTCGTAAGTTCGGAGTTTCCAAATGAGGACTCTTCCAGATAATTTGAAAATACTTAATTTTGGTAGAGGGCATTTAAATGTTATTACTTGCCTAATTTTAAAAGCACGTGTGCGTTATTTCTTTGGATAAGCTAAGTGTGTATAAAACGAAGGTTTCATATTTTAAGACTTCTATTGCAAGTTAATGACGTTGATCATGCTGATGGCAGTTTTCACTATCTTGTGCTTTATTTGACAGTACCGTGTGCATGTGCTTTAATATTTAATAAAGCGTTTATTAACAGGTGGATCCAGAAGTCTTGAAAAGGGTAGAGTCCCACCGTCCCACCAAAAACTGAATTACCGGTATTAAATCTTGTGGATATTTTAGACACAAAATTTTACAAGATACAAATGACATTCATAAAGTGACAAATAATTTCCATATGAAAGATTTTTTTTCAAAAAACATTATTTTATTATCAATAGTTCAGGTAAATGCTTTCGGAACATATGAATCATGATATTATTCAGATACATGTAATTTAGGAAAATCGAATCTACAAATCTGTGCTCTAGCTCTTTTAACCCTGTATTGTTGTAATTGATCACTTCAACCCCCCCCCTTTCCACACTGTTTGTTGAAGTATAGTCATGTACTTCCTCCCCCTCCCCCCCCCCCCCCAAAAAAAAAAAAGTTAAAATATTTCCTTCCTATCCATGCACAACTTAGGATTTTAGAGTTTGATCATTACTCTTTTTTCCCAATCTAAAATTGTTCCTGTAAACTGCCACTCCCCTTCCCTAGAGGAATAGAAAATCTGTAATAACTGAGAAAAAGGTTACACTTCACTGTTTATTCTTTAACAGTAACGAAGCCAAAGAGATGACATTTCAGGCTTTCTAGAAAGCCAAACTTGTACTAACTACAAGTTAATTTGGTTGCAACGTTCCTTGGTGCGACCTATCTAATATCACACAACTTCCGTTTCCGTTGTTTGGAAAAATCTCGGTAACCTGCACAACAAAATTTTCAAATTTAAGAAGTATCGGCTGCCATCTGAGGTTCAACCGAGAATATGCCACTTGTACGAACTCGTACAGCTATGAGAGGGAGCTTCATAACGCCTTCCAGGGGCAGGAGAAGGAAACGGAGACGAGAGGGCGAAAGGACAGGGCAACATGGCGATGACACGCAACAGGGCGTTGACCAAAGTCACACAATAACGGGGTCCATCATCAATGTGGCCAGTCAGATTCAGCCTCAGGGAGACGAATCTACAAATCAAGAAATTGTGGGGGAGATTTAGGGATCAGGGGTCGTAACATAAAGGCTACTTAAGTCTAAGACCGTGCTTAAGTAGGACTTAAGTACAGTCTAAAACTTAAGACCGTAACTAGAAGCGTACTAAGATTTGGCAATCTTAGCAAAACTTAGGCGGCCGATAGAGGTGACTTAAGTATATCTAAACTTTCTTATATACATATATTTAGAATTATTTAACGTTGATTTTCGATATTAAAACATTTCTCTATTCATATTATGCATTGAAGAAAATAATTAGCTCTATTTGACGCTGATTTGATCATTTTACTTTTTCGTCGGGGGGGGGGGGGTTACTACTGTACAGTTCGATCGAGAGAGAGAGGCAGAGAAACAGAAATAATTGTTAATAAGTGGAGACATACAGAAAAATATTCCCTGATTTTTTTTCTGCATCCTTCATTAATTTGCAAATGAGTGTATCATAAAACATCTGCATGCAGTCTTTTCTTCTGACATGCATGGCCTGATACATTGGGGGATTAAATTCAAAATGTATTGGACTTTTTAAAGTTTCAATTTCAAGTAGATAGACGGTCGGTTATCTTGTCTTTTCTGCGATAATAGGGTAAGTGAACGTTTGTCAAAACAAAAGAGTTACAAAATGTCAACTGAAAACATCTCACTGACAGGTGATAAAACGGGTCCCGATAACACAATAGTCATACATTTACGAGGGTCATTCAAAAAATACGTAGACAATGCTTCTCGTCGTCATATGATTACTACAAGGTTATAGATCAACACATTTTCGTAAACATAAACATTTATTTTGTCGAAGTGTGAAGTTTCATTCCATTTGATTAAATAGAACTCATATTAGCCAAAATTTAAAGCAACATGTTTTGTTACCACGGCGCACGGTTAACCAACATTGTAACGTCAAAAACAACGTTGAGAAAGTTTGTCAAAATAATACTCATTTTTTTTTTTATTTCAAACAAGGTTTGTTGCATCTTCTCTACTCAGAAAACATATCCATAACACTTAACACCTAGATTGCTAAGAATTGTACAAGTATAGCGAGAATTAGAATATCATTGTTTTCAAATTCTTTAATTTACCATGTAACTC
The DNA here is from genome assembly GCF_032062105.1 of Saccostrea cuccullata. Lineage (NCBI taxonomy): Eukaryota > Metazoa > Mollusca > Bivalvia > Ostreida > Ostreidae > Saccostrea > Saccostrea cuccullata. The sequence goes on along the minus strand of NW_026922388.1, from coordinate 24,854 downwards.
TATTAATTCTGCAGCAGTGAAGCACACATCACGTTCAATGACGTTCCTAACTCTTTTGACAATATTTTTAAATTTAATCTGTTTCTTTGCAGACAATCCCATCGTCCGATTCAAACTCGCTACCACTCAAAAATTGTATTTTCAATTCAATACAAATACACAGAATATTTTTCCTACAGATCCTGTTTTATACAGATTTTTTAAGCTTGTAGAAGACGTTTCCCGAATGTAAAGTACAATTTTATTGCTACTTGCTGCTCCGTGACGTCCTCCAACGTCATGGTTTTTTGCTCTTTTTAATCAACTCCATATGTATTTAGAAACATATATCTTTTAAACGGAACGACATATTACATAACCTGATTTCATTTTAATTAATACAGCAATGCTTTGTTTAAACATGTAAATTTTATTTCGTTTTAGCTCCTTTTATTAGAGATATGGCTGTAAATACTATAAAGTGAAAATAAGTAAATTACTCAATTTTGATGGTGCTCCGTGACCCCATTTTTGCTGTTCTAAATCCTTGGTAATTTTAATAAAAATAAAGATACATTCCAATTTTTTCCTCAAATTATTTGAATCTGTTGTTAAAACATGTGTACCAAATTTGGATATAATATGACGTTAAATAAAAAGGTTAGGACAAAAGTCTACGAACTTTTTGAATGACCCTCGTACAATGAACCACAAATCGCCACTTTCTGACCGTGCAGCATTTGTTTTCGATTACATTCCGAATAATTTATTACAGAATTATAAAACGAAATCTTATCTAACATAACTAAACCGATAGGTAAGGACGCCAAATAACATATGTATGTAATTAAAACCCTAACTGAATGACATTTAGCAATATATCTATATAAAATGATAAACCATAGGTTGACTCAAAAGAAATATTTTTATTATAACTTTGTCTTAGCTAGGGCTTAGCTTAGTTCGCTTTATGTTACGGTTTAAGACGTACTTAAGTAGTACTTAGACAGGTCCTAAGATTATGTTTCAAACGTACTTACGACCCTACTTAAGTCAAAAACTTAGCAAGCTTTATGTTACGAGCCCCTTGTGCCGGACGCAGACGCTTGGCCAACTCCAATTCCCAATCAAATTTGGCATATTTAATGACAGAATCCAGAAAGTTAATCCACAATTCCCTAGATCTTAGCACACACAAGACTTAACAAACTGCCCTTGAGAAATTCCAAAATTTTGTCAAAATTCATTATAATTACTTTGTTGTAACTTGGCCTATAACAACACATGTATTACTAAATTTTATAGCTTATTTGTCAATTCATGACCATGCCGCTAGCACTGTGCCATCGTACGTAAGTGCAGTTGCCTTTTTTTCACAAACTTCATGGGCTCCAGGACCCATCAAACAATTTTCTCGTCAGGAAAGCATTACAAGGGCTAAAGCGCGATAGGGGTACAACACAGGACTTGCGTTGTCTTATTACCTTTTCGATCTTGCTCAAAATCATATCTTCACTACCAACAATTCGTCCATCATATGAAGTTAAACTGTTCACATGTGCCTTTAGTTTGGCATATACTGCATTACTCAAAGTAGGGGAATGCACAGCCACCGGTTACAACACTAACTCGTATTTTATTCAGTTTCAAGGAATCGAAGTTAGGCCTCACACCAATGAAGTTAGAATTACAATCCCACATTCAAAATCTCAACAAACAGTTGGACAAACACTCATTATTCAGGGTCAACCACATTCTCCGCTATGTCCTGTTAGATGCATTAGGGAATTTTTAAAAGTCAGACCGACCACACCTGCATCTCATATTTTTTTTAGTTCACAGTGACACGGCACCTCTCACTAGGTTTCAGTTCAATGCAGTATTACAAAAAGCTCTCAAAATTTCGGGAACACAAGGATACTTTGACACACATAGTTTCAGGATTGCTCCGGCTACCGATATGGCACTACAGAGGGTTTCTAACGATGCCATTCTGAAAGCAGGCAGGTGGAGATCACCTGTTTTTCTAAAGTATATTAGGATTCAAAATCAGTAGATCCATAAATTGATTTTTCAACGAGTATTACATTCAAAATTTCTAGATTACACTAACCCAACCCAAGAATTGTAGGTTCTCCAACACAGATATGGATACTTGGATCCTCGATACCTTATTGGGCTGGTCAGTTTGCCAGATCGTCTCACCTTGGAAAAGATCTGAATTTACCAGTCGACATCCTCTGGCAAGCAAAAAGAGGGATGCAGTGGCACCAATCGGATCCAGAGATTATGAGACTCCTTAAACAGCACCGCCAAATCTCCTGATTATCCATTTAGGGTCAAATGACCTTGTTACAGAAGGTTTAACCAGTAAAAAATTTGTGGAAGAAATAACATGTAGCTTACTTCGATACAATGCACTTTTACCAAAAACAAAGTTAGTATGGTCTTCAATACTCTTTCGCTTATATTGGCATGATGCACCATTAAAAAGTGGCCACAAGATTAATAAAAACCCAAGGAAAATAAACAAGCAGGTCAACAAGTTCATTACGGAATGGGGGGGGGGTACCTTTTCACTATAACATATCAGTCAACAACATAGGTCTATTTCGTTTTGACGGGACACACCTCTCTGATTAGGGAAATCAGGTGATGTTAAATAACCTTAGGTCGGGTTTGCTTAAAATAATTAATGAATAAAAAATGGGTGGTTTTGGTTGCATGGGGGTATGAAGGAACATCGTATTGAAACGGAAATGGTTTTTGTTTAGTTTCGTGTAAACGTTAGGCCTACGTTTTTATATAAATTCTTAAACATTAAAAAAAATTAATTCTCAGATCATACAAGTAGTATGTAACTGCCTATGTACTAGGGCTGCACTGAGGTATTACATGTTGTGATACAGGAACTCAGGGGACCTCTCTGGTGACGGAGTGGATAAACATTAGTTTGTTTCTTCTCTTGCATACGGCCATAAGACCTGAATAAGGCAGACGGTTGCAGGGGAGAAACAGCTAAGTGTTTCACAGTACACCAAAACCCGTAAGACCTGAATCAGGCAGTCACTTGGTTGTAGAGAGAGGTGGCATACCACAATTAGAGGTGGGGGGAAGTGCCAAGAGGCAGCAGTACTAGTGGAGAGGCAGGGTAAGAAGAAATTTACTTGCGGGAGACCACAGTTAGTGGTTGTCCAATCAAGAAGAAACCCATTGTATTATTGTATTGTTTTTGTGTATATTTGTGTTCATATTTCATTTGGTCAACAAAAACCTAGGTTGAGTTAACAGGTTAACGAACCCAGTGTAACACCTCGGTGATACAGGGCATATCACCACACACACCAAGCTCGGCCGCGTTGCACGTTACATTATTTGGTGGCAAGCATCGGAAGTTTGTTGACCATTGATTCGTCTAAGAAAGTATCAGAAACTATAGAGCGGATGGAGAAGCTCTTAGAAAGGACGAGAACGCCAACCAGCAACGATGGTCAGACAAATGCGACAAGCCAAGAGTCTGGATATGCAACACACAGTACTAATAATCAACCGGCCGGTATGTCAGGAGATGTGTCATTCGACGAGTACGGCGCACGGCCTTAAGTTAGATTTCCAGACGAATGCAAACCAATCTACTTTCCAAATGCTGGGGTTGACGACGTTGTGAAGGGCCATCTATTTGACACGCCAAAACCACGGAGGCAGTCAATAGGGACGGACAATGCCAAGACAGTCCATATAATCAAGCCAGCCACGTATGACGGAAGAAGTTCCTGGCTTGACTACAAGTCACATTTTGAGGCTTGCGCTGTTGTAAACGGCTGGGGAAAGAAAAGAAGGGTCTTTACTTAGCTGTATCACTGCGTGGCCAAGCACAGTCGGTGTAAGGTGACTTGCCAAGCGATACTGGTCAGCACTATAAGACACTGATCAGATACCTTGAGGAGAGGTTCTCCCTTCCTAACCAAACAGATCTGTATCGTGTTCAGTTAAAAGAACGAAGACAAAGAGCATCTGAGTTCATACCAGAGTTAGGTCAGGCCATTAGACGACTAACCAATTTGGCCTACGCATCAGCACATGGTGATGTGCGACAAACTCTGGGCAAAGATGCATTCATAGATGCCTAGGGAGATGTCACAAACTGTCAGGCATTGGGAAGTTTTGTACATATTTAAATAAATTGTAAAAAGTTAATCATATGCGCGACGCACATAATCTTTAGGGGAGGGTAGTGAAACGGAAATGGTTGTAGTTTAGTTTCGTGTAAACGTTAGACCTACGTTTTTATATAAATTCTTAAACACTAAAAATATTAGACCGTATGTAAGAGACAACACACCAAACTCGGCCACGTTGCACGTAACAGTATCATTGTCTGTGGCGTGTCTGGGGGATATAAGTGGGAAGTTTTCAAATTATCTGGCCTGATGGTTTCCCCCAATCTGTCATTTAAGACAGAGGGCGGTTTGTAAAAAGCAAATTTTACATATGTGCGTATGTGTTTTGAAAAGTGTGTCATAGGTTGGGGTCTGTAGCCTCTTTTGCATAGGTGGGACTTAAGAAGACCAAGTTTAATGGAGAACATTATCTGCAGGTAATGGCACTGCTATGGGTACGAAAATGGCACCGTCTTATGCCAATGTCTTCATGGGCAGACTGGAACGCAACTTGTTACTTCAAGCACCATTTAGGACCCATAGCTGGTTGCGTTTCATTGACGATATAGAGATGAAGTGGGTGGAATGTCGCGAGAGCCTCGAGGCATTCATTACGTTTGCCAACACCTTTCATCAGTATATCAAATTTACAGTAGACGTATCAAATTCGAAAAACGTATTTTTAGATACCACATCTACCCTGATTGATGGTGAAATCGAATTCAGTCTCCACACTAAACCCACAGACTCCCACATATATCTTATGCCCACTAGCTGTCATCCCCCACACACTTTTAAGGGAGGGCCTAAGGGTCTAGCCACCAGAATTCGACGCATCTGTTCGTCCCCTGGCTTATATTAGAAGCAAAGTGGTCTTCTTAAGTCCCACCTATGCAAAAGAGGCTACAATGCCCGCAACGTACAAACAGCTATTGATGAGATGGCGGGACATGACAGGCAAAACCTATTACGCTACAAGGAGAAAGACAATAGCGGTAGGGTCCCTGTGGTAACCACATACCATCCCGTCCTTAAAAACCTAAGCGGTATCCTTCAAAAGAACCTACCAATTCTCCATTCAAACAAACGAATGACAGAGGTCTTTAAGGAACCCTTATTGGCTGCATACAGACGCCATAGACACCTAAAGGACATGGTAGTAAGAACCAGACTGGACAACCCATTACCTAAGGGGGCTTTTAAACTTGCTCTGACAGAAGATGTCTTCTTTGTAAGCACAGCACTGACACAGACAGTTTTAACAGCCCTGTTACAGGCCGCAGCTACAAAACACTAGGGAATTTGTCCTGTCATACTGACAACTGCATGTATCTCATCAGTTGCAAAGTTTTTGTCCAAACAGTATATTGTTGAAACAGGAGATCTCCGCGGGAGAGTCAATAACCACCGTTCGACCATTAGGACCAAAAAACTCAATGAACCCGTTAGGAACATTACAATCTTGATGTTCACAAATGGGAAGACATGACAGTAGTGGTGATTGACCATAACCCAAGATGGACAGACGCTCAGAGAAAAAGTAAAGAAAAGTTCTGGATGCACAGATTGAAGTCATTCCGCCCTAATGGTATTAACAAACTGAATGACTTCACCAGAAACTAGACCCGATTCCTGATGATACCAAACAAGATTATTCTCTTAATTTAGTGTAAACTCTACAGTTAATTTGCGTTATCTACTCTCGAACAACCCATATAACTATGTATTGCTGACGCCTTTGTTAATTAATTATTAATCATTTTTTTTACCGATAATCAGTCCAAAAACATTTCAAATTAAAATTTATTATAGATCATAATTCATATGTTAAAAGGCCCCTTCTATATTATTTTCTTTGATTATTCTTTATCAAGTATCGTTACGCCATTTTGAGAGAATGAAACAATGTACTATTTACTGATTGCCGTAATTAATTAGCATAATTAATTCGTTCAATTATGTAAATCGCACTTCACCCGAGTATACCCGATAGACCGGACGCATTTACCCAGATTCATTCTTTAATAGTGTTCTTAAAAATTTCCAAATCAACATGTATCTAAGTATGTAAATATATAGTGTTTAGTAGTTTAGTAGAAGTGCTAGCTGTTTTTTTTTTCTCTTTTTCCTTTGTTCTTATGACTTTTTAACTTTTTTTCTTTGACCTGAGGAAGGGACAGGGCGTCCCGAAAATTTGACAATTTTTATTGTTCGTGTCGTTGGTCATTTTTAGTACTTTATATATATTATACTGTATATAGGGAAATTTTGACCCCGTTTTATTTTCGCCCCTTTCGCCATCTCCTTGATTGGGCGAATTTAAATCGGTACGAATTCAAATTACACCTCATATATTTTAAAACAGAACTACGAATTTTAAACGGGGCAAAATTGTTCACAAGCTCAAAAGGGCGAAAATTACCATGTATACAGTATTTATATATATGTAATATAGATATAATCTTAAAATGCCCTTAAATTCAATAATGTGCCGTAAGAATTTTATCTTTCAGACACAACAGACTTCACCTTCAATAGAAGCAGTCCAAAAAGCCGTGTGTGATACAATAGATCGTGGGCGCTTTTTCCAAGCAGATGTCTCATGGGGACATAGTCATGACTTTTTCTGTGAACTATATATATTTTAGAACTTTTTATTCAAGTTATGACCTTCATCTCTTCATTCGTCGCATTGTGTTAGTGGGGCGGGTCTGGGGGGATATAAGTGGGAAGTTTTCAAATTATCTAGCCTGATGTTTCCCCCCATCTTTCATTTAAGACAGAGGGCGGTTTGTAAAAAGCAAATTTTACATATATACGTATGTGTTTTGAAAAATGTGTCATACATTGGGGTCACTGAAGTTAGACAGTCTTGGTGCCCACTCCACCTCTACACACAGGAGGGGAGGTTTAGTCCTGGAGTACATTATAAAGTACTAACAACCAGGTGCAATCCCTGGAAAACGGGGTAAACGGATATTTTGAAAACTCTTCCAATCCCAAATGGGTGGTATTTTCATAGTTTGGGGATTTTTGGTATTGGCGCTCAACGCCAGACCACCAGTTTGCCCGTTATACTTTCTAGGTTGGTATACAGGATATCTCCTCGGACCCTGGGTTAAAATAATATGGCCATTTACTTCCATTGTCCCCTTTTTTTTGTTAAATTGTAAATTGATATATTGTGATGTTTTGTCTAATTGATTCAAAATATTTGGAAAAAGAAAAATGTTTTTGTGACTGTGTCATTAGAAGAGTTAAGAGAGTAGAGGAAGTACAAACTTATATGAAATACAAGAGTCTTTGGTGTCAAATGCGTTTATTTTGAATGTTCAATTGAATATAGCATAAAGCAGGCACCGATATGCCTGTCATCAAAAAGGGTGGGACAAAAGAAAATAAACGCCAAACAAATAAGTATGAACACTAATACATGTACATATATAACAAATATAATATAAGACGGTGGAAGAAAGGAGGATGGATGGAGTGTTCCTTTGACAAAAAATTTCCCTTGCAAATCAGCGGGCCTTCTCCTTTGGTAAATAAATACAATGATCACGTGATTGGGAGAAACCAGGCTGATTGGCTGTAAATTAAGACAATTGTGTCATAGATTAAAAATAGGCAATTGATTCCGATCTAAATAGTTTTAAAACACAAAACAACTTTACAGTTACCAAATAAAAACATATCACATCAGAAATAAATTATAACAAATAAAACAATTAAAATTCCTTTAACTCTGTCACATAAAGGATATTATTATTGTAATAATAATAACTTATTTATGTTCCTCTGTTATCAATGAAAGACCAAAACCAAGTCAACTGAGCTAGTTTTATGATGGATTAAAAATAGAATAACAACAGTAATGAAAGTTAAAAAAATGTCATTTATTAAAGTAAATGACGTAAAACAAACATATAAACATATTATGAGGGGGTCAGACAAGACTAAACAAACTCGAAAGAATACAAAAGTATATTTTTAATCCATCAAAAAACTAGCTAAGTCTACCGTGTAGCGAGAATTGGTTTATATGGTTTTATTTTAAATACACGCGCCTTTTGCTTAAAGCTGACATGAACTCTTAAAAAGGCATCAGTTTTCATCTTTGTACGACTTACTACATTCCTGTACGCCCTTGTCTGCCATATTTCTTCGATTCCGCCATATTTAATCGAAGATTTTTAGCCACCTGTACCTGCTATATAAAGCCTTGTACAATTGTTTCACTTGAGTGATTTTCTATCTTGGCTGTCGACATGTGCACACCTCCGATAGCATAGTTTTTTAGAAGTCCATAAACTGACCAATACATGTTTGAAAAGTAAAAAATCAACATAAACTAGAAATACACCGAGAATTAAATTATTTTTGAATGCATTTGCTGCAATATAGAAAATACACTTACACGGATACATTCAAGTACAGCAAAAATTCCATGCAGGTCAGTCGAGAAAACGCGTCAAACGCAGTGATAAAAATATTTACCTGAATACTGCTATCGTTACAGGGATGTGCACATGTCGAAAGAATTATCCTATTTTACTTTTATTGAAAAATGCATCTCAGAAATCATGTAATCCATTGCTTACTCAGCAGTAAAAACTGCTTGCACACACGTGGCCCTTGCCGATCATTTTATTTGGTCAGGGAAAATATCAAAGGTTGAAAGCGCCGTGGGGTTGACTGAAGAAAATGCAAATAATTTTTTTTCGAGAATAAACATTACTCTTGTCTGTAAATGGTGTATATAAAATTTTTGAAAACATGGTTTAACTTCATCAAATTTATAATAAAGCATGCATTTTTACGAATCATTCACCTTTTGAAGATGTGAAGATATTTTCTTGTGAAAGGGGGGGGGGGTAATAAAACATGCGTAACACTCTCATAAAAATAATTTAAGAAAAACGTCTGAAGCAGATCGGATTTCTTTATGTTCAAATATTATCAAATAAATACTGTATATTGGCTTTATTAGACCTAATATATTTGATTTAAAGTTATTATAATATGATTTAAAGTCATTTATAATTTTATGCACAATGAAAGAAAAAATGAGCAAATTCACATACCCCACCCTCCCGCAAAAGTCGAAATTCCCAGAAAAAATAAAGGAATCGTAATTTTCTTGTAATATGCACATCTATTCACATTGTGTTCTAAATATCTGCAAAGTTTTATGAAATTGTGTACAGCGGTCTAAGAGGAGTTGCGCTGACAAACTGATCATCTCTATATTAAAGATATCGCCAAAATCTAAATGCAAAAGTGCGGAAATTCCCGAAAAAAATAAAGGATTCGGAATTTCCTGGTGATGTGCAAATCTAGACACACATTGACTCCTATAAATATCTCGAAAGTTCGACAAAACTCTGTTCAGTGGTTTATAAGAAGTTGCGCTGACCCCCCCCCCCCCCCCCAAAAAAAAAAGGACTGCCTGATGGGTCCAAAACATTAAACCTCACGCAACTTGTTGTGAGGGGTATAATAAACGAGTTTGATTCTGTGATACAATGATAATGAAAATAGAATTTAGTGTGAATTAAATTTCTAGACAAAAATAATTGATGATTACTAGAAAAAACAGATAGAAAGAGAGAGCAAACCCTCCGTGAGAATTCCATATTCTACCTACAATTTGCTTTTTAAAAATTCTCTTGTCTGTTGTCCAGGTCCAGGTTCGACTCGTACGATTGAGCATAGGTGTTGGAACCTGGGGGTGGCTTTTTTTAAAAATATATGCTTGGAATAAACATTGAACATTGCTGCGTACGTTTAGCCCCCCCCCCACTTTCCACAGAAAAGTCGCAGTAAATGTTTAAAAAAAGGAAAGTGTTGATGTTTGGAGAAAAATTTTGTTACTTAAGTTCGAACCTACCTTCCCTCCCCCCTTTCCCCCACACGAAATATGATATTCGTGTTTTGGAAAAGGACATTTTCCCTTTTTTAAGCTTGTCAGATTTTTTGAATGTATAAAATAAAATTCTTTGCACTTAGCCCCCCCCCCCCCCCTACTTTCAATTTGCTTCCGACGCCAATGCGTTTGAGAAGGTATTTGAGAAAGTTCCCAATGTATCCATTCCTGTGATGTATATTTCACGTTTATTATATCCCCCCACTTGAAAAGTGGGAGGGTTTATAGTAATAGTTATGTCCGTCCGTCGGTCTGTTACGCTTTGGGGTACCCATCTCTAATCCGCAAATCCTCTTATACCACTTAATGAAATTTAGTAAAACTTTCACAGAATCTTAGGTTTATTACATATTACCATTGTGCACCTCCTATTTTACTTTTTGATCCGACACGTATTTTAGGTTTAGAGACAACAGCTAAATATGGACTTTGCCATTATAACCATATGGGAGACGGGGGTATCATTTAGTGAGCTCATTGCTCACAATACCTCTAGTTTCTCTTTCAATTTGGCCGTTTTGGTTAACTTCTTGTCCAAATTAAAATTGTTATTGAATTTATGAAGTTTCCACATCCCGCCTGAAAAAAATCCTTGATCTGTCCTAAGGCTTAATAAATGGTACAGCACAAAGTGCGTAGGATCTTATACCTATTATTGCTCTGATGGTTACAGAGTGAGAGAGAGAGGGAGAGAGAGAGAGACTTAGTTAGTTCAATATACAAAAGAGTAAATAAACATTTTCCGTATTCAACAAGTGTCAAGAATCCCTACCCTAGCTTTTAAAATTATCTCCCAAATACTCCTACAGAAATTATTTTTATATTTTTTATATTTAAAAAAAATATATATATTTTTAAAAACAGCTAGTGCCAACTTTTTTTTCAAAGGCAAGTTACTTTCAATTCCAATTTTTTGACCAGCATTCCCTATCCCAAACTGGTGAACAACTATATTACTACTAGACAAATGCTTACTCAGTTGTTGAACGTATAAAAATGCCATAAAATGAGGTTTAATATTATTTCAAAATAGCTGAGATTTTGTTTCCCATTAAAAAGTGGGGGGGGGGGGGCACAGACATACTTCCCCCCCCCCCGATCTGAAAGTGGGGTACTGCCCCCGCTGCCCCCCCCCCCTGTGACTACGCCTATGTAAAATAATCAGTTATAATTGACAAATGAATTTTGCGACGCAAACCAACTGCAAACTATATACATGACTTTGTATAGAATGTATATTAGAACTACGTGTAGATAGACAATTCACAATTATAGCTTATGAACAGCAGTTATAATACCCCCTCCCTTTCAGCCGCGTAAATACCAAATAACTTCTCTTTCCACTTGTGATATTTTCCCTGACCAAAATCTGATCAGCACGGACTACATGTAATAGGCCTTTCAACTTAATTTTCATATATTTTTTATTGGGGGGAAAAGTATTTTTTTGGGCTCATAGGAGCATGAAATATTATTATTAAACTGTGTTTTACTTGTGTAATGACTGAAACAATAAAAAAATGAGAAATTCTTTTATAGGTTTGATTTTCTTCTGTTTTAAAGAAGGATAACTCAAAGCTTCAAACATTGACAAAGATAAGTGTTGCAAGAGTTACCTTGCATAGAAATAATATAGTCTGTTTCTATCTTTTGTTCTTACTAATTACCTTAATTAGCTACATGCATTATAAAATAGTAAAATTAGATGTTTTAGATATAATAATACATCTCAAAAATTTATCTCAGAAAATATCATTTCCAAGATGAAAAAAATAACAAATTCAACATCCAATGTGCATCAGCATCTCAAAATTAATTGATTGTTCAAATGCAACTGAATTTGCACAGCATTTGGATCCTTTTGTGTAATTAGCACACCGACTTTATTGAAAGCGAGGCTTACTTGGCGTGGTGGAATGGAAGATGATGGCGGTGTTCAGCAGAGGATCTTTGTGGTAGAGAAGTCAATTTATTCTTTGAAATCTGAAAGATAATAAAATCATTGATTAGAATCTGAAAAGATACACATTTGAAAATATTTTTAGATACTTGAGTAATCAACCTTACGATTTGTTGATCTATTTATAATGCCTATTGGCCTAGTGCATATACATAATGATAAACGCTGTTTTCTTTAATATTTGACAGTTAAATATAAATATTTATTTTTAGGAGATACCTCAGGCAAAATTAAAAATATACAAAATAGAATGAAAATTGCAATAATGGAAGGATTGACAGATATACATGCTTCATTTTGTGAAAATGGTGAGGATTTACAGTAAAACAGGAAACAAAGAAGGATGATGGGAGAAACAAAATTACAGGTATTTCATGCATTTTATGTGACTGTTTTCCCCCAAGCATTTAGTAAGTTACTTTTGTGCATACCATACATCGGTGAATAGCATCTAACAATAGAAGTCCTTTTAATCAGGTCCAATCCAAGTATATTTCTACCTATAAATAGATACGTAGATATTTAAACCTACTTAAAGTAACAATTTTTTACGTACGTTTTGCTTTATTTACATTTTCTGGCAAATCTCAGGGACTGCGCAATATAGTGAGCACCATGCAGATTTCTTAATACAGTCTGACTCTGAGTCACTGATGATGAATACAAAAAGATTTTGGTCAAATGATCAATTTGTAAAGAATCAATATATATTGCATAAATTACTATGCAAAATTGTTGATTTACAAAGTAATTTTTTTTTTGCCTGAATTTTGTCGTATTCATCAACAGTATGGCTCTGTTTTTAGATTTGATGCTCATCATATTGTGCCGTTAATGCGTTTGGCCACAAAATGTAAATAGCAAAAAGTAGGTAAAAATACTACCAAGGGCACAATAGCAAAAAGTAGGTAAAAATACTACCAAGGGCACTTTGGGTAGGTTAAAGTACCTATGTAGCTACATAGAAATAATCTTTGGACTGGTCCTGTTAATTAAAGCTGACATGAATTCTTAAAAAACGCAACATTTTCATCTATGTACGACTTGTTTCATACCAACTATAGCCGTATTCCGCCATATTTCTTTCAGATACCTTGTCTCATTGTAACGATATATACCCCAAAGCGCTCGTTACACTTGAATGATTTTTTGGTTTGGGTATCGACTTGTGCACATCTCCGATGTTAAAGAATATGAGAACACATGAGGTGATCAAGACATTACAAAACTACAATAAACGACATGATAATCATATTTCTGAATAATTATTGATTTGAATCAAAAGAAAAAAATGCAAGTGTGGAAGAAAAATTCAGATGTACGAATACGTATTTCTACAGTGCGCCAATTTATGCAGAATAAACTTGAAATAAATAGCAGTAAAATGTGCAAACACATTTCGAAATTATATCATTTTAAATGAAACAAAACAACCAACGTCTTTGATTTGCAGCTCCTATGCAATTGATGCATTTCGAGAAAACGCCTCGAACGCTGTAAACGTACCCATACCTGGTAATAAGGTTACTGCATCGGTTCGAAGATGTGCACAAGTCAAGTGATATACACTCTGAATTCCATTTATTGAAATATGCATCACAAAAAAGAAATAAACTCCGTAAAAGCTCAATAGTAAACAGGTAAACACACTGTCATTACTCCGTACAGACTAGCACGTCGATACACTTAGTCCGTGCTGATCAGATTTTGGTCAGGGAAAATATCATAAGTGGAAAGAGGTTATTTGGTATTTGCGCGGCTGAAGGGGGGGGGGAGGTATTATAACTGCTGTTCATAAGCTATTATTGTGAATTGTCTATCTACATGTAGTTCTAATAAACATTCTATACAAAGTAATGTGTATAGTCTGCAGTTCGTTTGCGTCGCAAAATTCATTTTTCAATTATAACTGATTGTTTTAGTAATAATCTCAAATCTAAACCAAGTAATTTGATGTACGGTAATTATTTACTTCAAATCTTAAAAGCAATTAACCTGAATACAAATTTTTTATGTGTACATCTATACGCTCTTTAACACACAAACACTCGGAGAAATACCATCCCCTGTCCAGATTGACATTTAGACATTTGATTTTTTTTTAGGCGGGGGGGGGGGGGGGGGGGTTATTTAAATATTCTTGGAAGACAGACATTTCTACCGAATTAAAATTTGAGATTTTTTAAAAATGTGTCACTCCGACCACAAAGTATGTGCATTTTGAGGAATGTAATTGTTTTATAATTATGTTGTTATAGAGAGTCTTTCGAGATTTCAGTATCCCTGCTTGATAGTCTAGCTATTTTTTTAGGTCACCTGAGTAAACTCAGGTGACCTATTGCTATCTGTTTTCGTCCGTCGTCGTTCGTCGTACGTCGTACGTCGTTCGTAAACTTTTGAACATTTTCAGCTTCTTCTCTGCAACCACTGAACCAATTTCAACCAAATTTGGCACAAAGCATCTATGGGTAAAAGGGAACAAAAATTGTGAATTTCATGATCCCTGCCCCCCTGGGGCCTGAGGGGTGGGGCCAAAACCACTAAAATTAATGCAATCTTTGAAAATCTTCTTCTTTACTCCTGGACATCAAGCAGTCAAACTGTTTGCATGATTGTAATCAGCATTGAGTCCTCTACCAAAATTGTGAAATTCATGGCCCTGGGATCAGGGGTTCTAGTGCTAGGGCAGGGCTAAATAAGTAGGTAGTGATAATGCATTATTTCTTTGAAAATCTTCTTCTCTGCTCCAGGGTATTAAATAAACCAACTAAGTAGTTAGTTATGATGAGCAAGAGTGCTTCTACCAAAATTGTGAATTTTATGGTCCCAGGGTCAGGGGTTCTGGTGTTAGGGTGGGGCTCTCTTGATTATATACATTGAAAATACATGATTTCTTTGAAAATCTTCTTCTCTGCCCCTGGGTATTAAATAAACTAACTAAGTGCATAGTTATGATGAGCAAGAGTGCCTTTATCAAAATTGTGAATTTTATGGCCCCAGGGTCAGGGGTTTTGGTAGGGGGGGCTTTATAGATTATATAGTAAAAATACATGAATTCTTTGAAAATCTTCTTCTCTGCTCCTAGATATTAAATAAATTAACTAAGTGCATAGTTATGATGAGCATGAGTGCCTCTATCAAAATTGTGAATTTTATGGCCCCAGGGTCAAGGGTTCTGGTAGGGGGGGGGGGGGGGCTCTATAGATTATATAGTAAAAATACATGAATTCTTTGAAAATCTTCTTCTCTGCTCCTAGATATAAATAAATTAACTAAGTGCATAGTTATGATGAGCATGAGTGCCTCTACCAAAATTGTGAATTTTATGGCCCCAGGGCCAAGAGCTCGGGTGTTAGGGGGGGCTCTATTGATTATATAGTGAAAATACACAAATTCTTTGAAAATCTCCTTCTATGCTCCTAGGTATTAAATAAACTAACTAAGTGCATAGTTATGATGAGCATGAGTGCCTCTACCAAAATTGTGAATTTTATGGCCCCAGGGCCAAGAGTTCTGGTGTTAGGGGGGGGGGGGCTCTATTGATTATATAGTGAAAATACACAAATTCTTTGAAAATCTCCTTCTATGCTCCTAGGTATTAAATAAACTAACTAAGTGCATAGTTATGATGAGCAAGAGTGCCTCTACCAAAATTGTGAATAATTTTATGGTCCCTGGGTCAAGGCTTCTGGTGTTGGGGGGGGGGGGGGCTCTATAGATTATATTGTAAAAATACATGAATTATTTGAAAATATTCTTCTCTGCTCCTAGGTATTAAATAAACTAACGAAGTGCATAGTTAAGATGAGCAAGAGTGCTTTTACCAAAATTATGAATTTTATGGTCCCAGGGTCAGGGGTTCTGGTGTTAGGGTGGGGCTCTGTTGATTATATAGTAAAAATACATGAATTCTTTGAAAATCTTCTTCTCTGCTCCTAGGTATTAAATAAACTAATTAAGTACATAGTTATGATGAGCAAGAGTGCCTCTACCAAAATGTGAATTTTATGGTCCCAGGGTCAGGGGTTATGGTGTGTGGGGGTGGGGGGGCTCTATTGATTATATAGTGAATATACATTAAATCTTTGAAAATTTTCTTCTCTGTCTCTGGGTATGAAGCAGATGAACTACCTAAATAGTTATGATGAGCAAGGGCCCTAATCTTGCAAAATTTTGAATTTCAAGGCCCCAGGGTCAGGGGTGGATGTGGGGCTCTACTTATATACTGAAAATGAATTAATTGTTTGAAATCTGCTCCTTTGTATTTATAAAACATTTATTTATTTTTTGATAGGCAATTTTAACGGTGCCTTTTTAAAATTTGTGCAGTGTGTGGACCTAGGGTCAGGGGTTTATTTCACAGTGTTAGGGGCATTACTGATTATTGCTGAATATTACTGATTAGTTGGAATGCATTTTTTTCCCCCTACCTTGCGTATGGGTATTCAGTACCCCTGCGAGGTGATCATGAATAATTCATGAATTACCTTGAATTTTTCATGAATTTTATTCATGAAATGTTCATGAAACGTTCATGAAGATCCTATGAACTTATTATTGGGCATATTTAAATCAATAAACCAAGCTAAGCAACTGCTAAGTGTATTGTTATGATGATCAATGGTGCCTCTTTCAAAATTGTGAATGCCATATAGCATCTGGCTTAAAACATGAATCATAACTGGAAAGTTGTTGCAGAATGCTCAGGTGACCTATAAGGCCCGTGGGCCTCTTGTTTAATATAAAAATAATTTCTCTAGGAGTATTTGGGAGATAAGCTAGGGTATGGATATTTGACACTGGTTGAATACGGATAATTTTTATTTACTATTTTGTATATTGAACTCTCTCTCTCTCTCTCTCTCTCTCTCTCTCTCTCTCTCTCTCTCTCTCTCTGTAACCATCCGTTAGGGCAATAATAGGTATAAGATCCTAAGATCCTACGCATTTTGTGCTGTACCATTTATTTAGCCTTAGGACAGATCAAGGATTTTTTCAGGCGGGATGTCGAAACTTCATAAATTCAATAATAATTTTAATTTGGACAAGAAATTAATCCAAACGCCCAATATGAAAGAGAAACTAGAGATATTGTGAGCAATGAGCTCACTAAATGATACCCCCGCCTTTCCATATGGTTATAATGGCAAAGTCCATATTTTGCTGTTGTCGCTAAACCCAAAATACTGTCGGGTCAAAAAGTAAAATAGGAGGTGCCCAATGGTAATATGTAATAAACCTAAGATTCTGTGGAAATTTCATTAAATTTCACTAAGTGTTATAAGAAGATTTGCGGATAAGAGATGGGTACCCCAAAGCGTAACAGGCAGACGGACGGACATAACGATTACTATATACCCTCCAACTTTTCAAGCAGGGGATATAATAAACGTGAAATATACATCACTTGAATGGGTACATTGGGCACTTTCTCAAATACCTTCTCAAATGCATCGGCGTCGGAAGCAAATTGAAAGTGTAGGGGCTACAATATGTAAGTGCAAAGAATTTTTTTTCATACATTCAAGAAAATCTGACAAGCTTAATAAAAATGAATATTAATGCCCTTTTCCAAAACGCGAAAATTCTATTCCGGGGGGGGGGGGGGGGTTAGGTTCGAACTTAAAATTGTTCTCCAAACACCAACACTTTCCTTTTTTTCTTTTAAACCTATGCTGCGACTTGTCTTTGGAGAGGGGGGGGGGGGCTAAACCTACGCAGCAATGTTCAATGTCTATACTACATGTAAGTATATATTTGTAAAAAAGCCCCCCCCCCCCCCCCCCCCCGGTTCCGACGCCTATGCTCAAACGTACGTGTCGAACCTAGACCTGGACAACAGACAAGTGAATTTTTAAAAAGCTAATTGTAGGTAGGATGTGCAATTCTTACGGGGTGTTTTCTCTCTATATATATATATATTTATATGCTTTTCCTAATAATCATTAATCATCTATGTCTAGAAATTTAATTCACATGAAATTATATCATATTTTCATTATCATTGTACCACAGAATCAAACTCGTTTATTATACCCCTCGCAACAAGTTGCGTGAGGTATAATGGTTTTGACCCCTCAGTCAATTTTTTTTTTTTTTGGTCAGCACAACTTCTCATAAACCACTGCACAGAGTTTTGTCAAACTTTGCAGATAATTATAGGAGACAATATGTGTACCGGTATTTGCACATCACCAGGAAATTCCGAATTCTTTATTATTTCGGGAATATTTCCGCACTGTTACATTTAGATTTTGGCCAGATCTTGAATATAGAGATGAGCAGTTTTTCAGCGCAATTCCTCATAAACCACTGCAAACAATTTCGTCAAACTTTGCAGATATATAGGACACAATGTGTATAGATGTACATAGCACAATGAAACAGCACTTCGACTTTTGGGGGAGCGTGAGGTATGTGAACTTGCTCACTTTTTCTTCCATTGTGCATAAAATTATAAATCACTTTGAATAAAATTATATTAGGTCTAATAATGCCAATACACAGTATTTATTTGATAATAATTGATCATAAAAAAATCCAATCTTTTTCAGACGTTTTTATTAAATTATTTTTATGAGAATGTTAATATGCATGTTTTACCCCCCCCCCCTCCTATCACAGGAAAATATCTTCAAATGGTGAATGATTCGTAATAACGCATGCTTTATTATAGATTTAATGAAGTTAAACCATGTAATCATAAATTTTATTTACAACATTTACAGACAAGAGTAATGTTTATTTTTGAAAAAATTACTTGCATTTTTTTTTCAATCAACCCCACTGAGCTTTCAACCTTTGATATTTTCCCTGACCAAATAAAATGATCAGCATGGACCACGTGTGTCCAAGCATCTTTTACTGTTGAGTTAGCAATGGATTACATGACTTCTGAGATGCATTTTTGAATAAAAGTAAAATGGGATAATTCTTTCGACATGTGCACATCCCTGTAACGATAGCAGTATTTTCAGGTAAATGTTTTATCACTGTGTTTGACGCGTTTTCTCGACCTGCATGGGTTTTTCCTGTACATGAATGTATTCCGTGTAAGTGTATTTTCTATCAAAAATAATTTAATTCTCGGTATAGTTCTATTTTTTGTTGAATTCTTTCTTTTCAAACATGTATTTGGTCAGTTTATGGGCTTCTAAAAACTATGCTATCGGAGATGTGTACATGTCGACAGCCAGGCTAGAAAATCACTCAAGTGAAACAGTTCTACAGCGCTATATATAGCAGGTACAGGTGGCCAAAAATCTTCGATTAAATATGGCGGAATCGAACAAATATGTCGGACAAGGGCGTACAGGAATGTAGTAAGTCGTACAAAGATGAAAACTGATGCCTTTTTAAGAGTTCATGTCAGCTTTAATCAAACCATTCTTAAAATGAATAGCTTGAATCTGATGATATTTCTAATGGTTTTTTTTGTATGGTCTGCACAGTTACCATGATACCCAAATGTGAGATTTTTTTGTGAGAATTGAATTTTTTTCTGAACTGTCATTTTTTTACCATAAAAACACTTTATCACAGGTTGTTTCTTATGATGTCTATGACGCCTTGTCACAAAGACCAGTACTCTGATGAGATGTGGGAGCCGGAATAATGCCAATAAGGAGGAGGTAATTAGAGACTAGAGTTTAAATTGAATGAAGTTTTCCTTTGGAACTGAAGAGAGTAAGATGTTTTTTGTCTGTAGGTATTTCTTTCATATATACAGTTTTTATAGCATTTATTTTTTCTTTCACAGCGGCAATTTTTTCCTTTTTGGTAGAAAAGCATCTTAAAGCACGCCAAGTTTCATCCTCTGATTTCCATAAATTTTGTAAATGTTGTTTTGAAATTATTTCTTTTTCCTGCTGTTTTTCTCTTTTCTTGGCGATTTCTTTTTGTTTTTCTCTGATTATGTTGATATGCTTTTGGTGTAATGATTTTTGTCTCTGTTTTGCTGTCTGGAGGTACGATTTATTTAATTTTCTAGCTTTTGTGATAATTTCTGAAGTTGATTTTTTGGAATTTAGCCACTCATGAGTTTTGTTGTTTTTGTACATGACGATACTTTCAATGTTATTTGTAGATACAATTGGTGCTTGTTTAACACAGTTATCTAATTTTGCCATAAGTCGTTCAACAGTTATATTACTTGCAGGGCAGGAAGCAGTTTCTGGAAGTGAATTTGAAGATGATGAGAAAAACTTTCCATTTTCCAAAAAGTCACTAAAGAGTTTGACACATTTGACACGGAGAGCCTTACAGAATATGGAAATGAAATCTAATGTAAGTGAATCAAGATCAGATTCTTGGAAGAGTTCCAGCTCAATGTCACTTAGAAGATTAGATGGTCCTTCCAGTAGAGACACTGAATTGTGAAGGAGGAGATGTGGGTTGTCAGAACAGCATTGGAGGAGTTCAACGAGTCTTCTGTAGATGGTGCCCATGTCGCTTGCACACATGTTATTGTCTTCTGCAATACTCATGTAAGGTTCTGTAATTTTGATGGAGAGTATACCAAGACATCTCACTATTGCCAGAATGAATTTATTTTGTAAAGCACAAAGAATGAATTTCTGCACCTGATTTAAAGACGGTTTTGTAGAAGAAAGATATTGCAAAATGTGTTTTTTGAGATAGAATGTTCTTGCAGAATTGAAGAAAACAGTATTGAATCTAGTGCCTCTGTGATTCATGATAGGAATTTTTGAAATGTTGAGAGTATCTTTAATGTAGGTGGACGTAAACAGAGGATCTCCAGGGCCATGGAAAAGTTTAGACACGGAACGCAGAAGATAAGACGTGTTTGATTCAGACCAGGAAGAGGAATTTATATTTAATTTGTGTTCTTTTTCAAGGTTACTTATTTCCTTAAGACAGACATCTGAGAATTGGAGAAGGGGGTGAACTGCACATTTAAAAGAATGGTATTTGTCGTTATTTACACTGGATCCAAGAATTTTGTTAACTTTTTCTTCGGTTGCACTCCTATCCGTCATGAAATTTGAATTTTTTTCTAAAATTTGACCTTGATCTGAACTGACCGTATCATCCAAAATTTCGTTGGTGCAGTCGACATATGTGGAGCTTTTGGAATCGGCTACTTCTCTTAAACCCATTGTGAGAGTTTTTTGATTTGTTGATACCTCAACCCCATAAAAGTGCCTTCCTTTTTTGTGGTACACAGCCAATTGTGCCTAACATTAAATTAACATGAAAATAACGTTAATTTAACGTTGAATATTTAACGTTAAATTAACGTCAATCGAGCTTATACATGAATATAACGTTAAAAAATTAACGTTAAATTAACCTTATTTTCATGTTAAATTAACGTTAAGCGTTAAATTAACGTTAACTAGTTCACACTAATTTAACGTTAAAATGCATAAAAATTGTGTGCATATTTTTGGAATTTTCCTTCCTATTCTTCCATAAAAATACATGTTCTTGCATCATAGCAGAAGCTTAATTGATACTACATGTAATCATAATTATTTCTCTAAAGGTACACCAGAAGCTCATCAATTTTGCACTTTTCCTTGTAGCACTGCAGAAAGCTAGGCTTGCATGTTGACTTCATCCCTGGTGTCACTTTCTTTTCAATTTGAATATATCCAAAAGGATAAAGGGACCCATCAGCTCTTTCAACAAAATCTCATAAAAATTCTGAGCATTGCCTCCGATTTCAAATTTTCTGAAGAAAAAAGAAAAACACCAATTCATCCATTAATACTTTTAATCAGGCATGTTCAATACAATGCTACAAATCTTCTTTCTTTTTCCAATCTGAAAAAGAAGAGAGGCAAACACATATATTATAATAATTATATGAAAATAAAATACTTCAGCAATACATTAACAACTCAAATTTGTCTAAAATATTATGAATGAAACAAGAGGCCCATTGGCCACATCCCTCACCTGAGCACATGGGCCAGCTAAAAACACAGATCAGTTAAGTATTGAGAAGCTTACTTTATACTTATTAAGGGAGGGGGATTTGAATTTTCTATTACTTGAAAATGTCACTATTACAATACAGCATACATATATTATTTTGCCATACTTGAAAAGAAGATTTTTAAAGATTTTTCCAACACATTACCTGATCTCCCATAGTGACCCCTCGCTAACCCCCAATCCCCTGGGCATTATTTGAATAAATTTAAATTTTTACTACTTGCAGATCATGTCAATTTGACAAAACAATTTTTTTCTGTTCTGGAGAAGATTCTTTTTCCTATGTATTCTTATGCAGGTCTGTGATCCCTCATTGTGCCCACACCTTAACCCCGGGGGTCATGATTTGAACAAATTGAATCTACATTTAGTACCTATGGATGCTTCCACATCACATCATGAGATTAATCATTCCTGTCCTAATGGTTCTGAAGAAGATTTTAAAAAGATTTTTCCTATGCATTCCTATGTAAAATTTTGGTTGGCCATTGTGGCCCCATCCTACCCCCGGGGGTCATGATTTGATCAAACTTGAATCTACACTACCTGAGGATGATTCCACATAAGTTCAGAGAAGATTTTAAAAAGGTTTTTCCTATGCATTCCTATGTAAAACTTGGGAACAAAGAAGAAAGTACGGTATGCGCAAAAATCCGCCCTGTCCCAAATTCTAATTAAATTGTTCTTGAAAGATGTTTAGAGTGACCACTTCCTAAATCATTTTAATTTTTGTTATTATCTCAAACCATTTCTCCTAGAGAGCTCTTTAAATATAGGATGTTTTCGTAAGAAAATAACGCTATGACGTGATGACGTCAACTTGACGTTATCGGATTTCAATGTTTTAATCCCGATGCAGCGCAAAAAAAATGAACTCAAAAAACAAGCTACAAGTTACTCTTCTGTTTCCTTTGTGAGCTATTCTTAAAATGTAAACCGCGTTTAATATTTGCTGAATTCAAAAATTAATTTTCTTTACTTGAAATACCGCTATTGTTGGTCATTGATTTTGCTACTTTTTCCGAGAAAACGATTCATCAAGAAAGGCGATGGAACATGATTTATAGCTTGAAGAATTTTATGATCACGAATAAATCTTAAGGTCATTGGCAACGAAGGGTTTCCGGAGAAAAAAGGTTTATACCCAGGTTTCTTTACTTATGAAAAAAAGTAATTGGGAGTGATCTCCCGTATGGAATTCTCTAGGCGCTGAAAACAAAAAAAGCATATGTTACAGACTGAGAGGTAAACAAAAGCACGTGTGTTTTTTTATCGGATATATTCAACTCTACAGTAATAAAAGAAAAGCAGCGATGGGTTTGTTTACATTGTGTTGAGGGGGCAGACAGTTAACAGGTCGTCATTTAGAATAGGTAAATGATTGCTGGGAAGTGCAAAGGTGTGAAATAATTATGCTGAAAGTGTTGATAGCTAGGTAGACCGAATGAGAACGATTCCATAAGTTATGTGAATGATGCACCATTAAAAAGTTACTATGAATCCTTGCAAAAATGTTTTTTGACAATTTGTTTCCAATTAAGTGAATTATAGAATAGAAACAAACAACCACTCTCTTGATCATTATGAATATTGATTAGATGTTATTACAGTAAAGGGAAGTAACTCAAAATTAAAGAACAGTGCTGGTATTTCTGTGTTTTGTTTCAATATTCGCATTTTCAGTCAAATTATATGCATGTCATCGGAAATAAGGTTTCAACAATGTGTTTTATGTATAAACCTTATGAAATAAATGGGTTTTAGAGAAAACGTATGGTTAAAAATAATATAGGCCCATTTTATCAACATTTTACATAGGAAATGCATTGAAAATTGTAAAAACATTGATTTGACAAAATCGTTAAAGGAAGGCTGGCTTGATGGGTAAAAAGGACCTGAATTGAACATGTTTGGTACCATTAAACCTGTTCAAAAAATCTTGAAAAATTCTATACGAAAACCAGAAACGTTACCAATGTCCTTAAACTTCTGAATGAATGATATATCTTTCTTTTATTCACGTTGTTTTGTGTGTGTGAGGGTGTGTGTGTATACAGTTTAAGTTTGTAAATAGAAAACAAACACGAGGACATAAATGAAATACAGGCCCCAGTGGCGCATTTAAGGGGGGGGGCACCTGGCGCGCCCCCCCTAAAATTGTCAAACTTAACGTAAATCACAGTTTCGTCTAGAAAATGTAAATATGTATACTTGGTACGCCTCATTTTTACCCCACAAAATCTCTAGAATCCATGAGATTCCAGACCCCTTGCCTACATTTGGCACCCCCTCTAACTTGAATTGCTGTATCCGCGCCTGGGCACGTAGCATCGTTTTTGAAAGTGTGGGGGAGGGGGGTAACCAGAGAATTTTGTTTACTTACCAGAAAAAGTTGACAAGCAAAAAAAAAACAAACAAACAAACAAAAAAAAACAAAACGGAAAATTGAAAGTTGCCCAAACTCGAAAATCCTATTTCGTGGGGGGGGGGGGGGGGGAGGGCCATCTTTTTGCCCCATCCTTTCAATGCACAATTACTATAGTAAAGGTAATGCTGGGGAGAAGGGGGGGGGGCCCCCCCCCCGTTGCTACGTCCCAAAAAATTGCATACGACATTGTTCGTGCATTATTGTTCTTAATAAGGACGCTATCTTAATTTAATTTTTGTTGATACATGCATATATTTATACCTAAGACAATTTTCAGTTTCGGCTTTTTTTTATGCGAATACAAAAGTTCACATGAACTTATTTTTTTCAACATTACAAAAAAGTGTGCAAAAACATTCAAAAGAGCTACGATGTCTTTTTTGTAAATATTTTGCATTGAAAAGTCCCTTTCTGACAAGTCACGTGAAATCATTAATC